>NC_133302.1:15052384-15115758 GCF_005239225.2 Populus alba | reverse complement strand
TGAGTTCACCAAAAAAGCTGATGGTACTGTTGAAATCATCTTCAAGAAAAGGAGAATCTTCTACTTCTCCACCAGGAATCTTTCCTCCTCCATTTCGATGGTGCAACCCGCTCCAGCTCCTCTTCCAGTACCTATAGAGTCCTTCTCTAAGGATGGCTGCCCGATCTATGCTTTTTTTCTCAGGACAACCATGTTTTTTTGGGACATCTGTAGCTGTGAGAGTTGTTCTAATGAGGACTTGGAAGCTGACTTCCCCAAGCATAAAAGGAAATCCTCCAGTCAAAAGCTGAAAGTCAGATACAATCACGGAGATCGAACAATTGACACTTTGGGCAACCTTCTGGCAAATTTGACTACCTTGTCAAATATACTCCTCCCTCTTGGGAACCTCCTGAACAAGTTCCCACATTCTCCATGTATCAACCTACAAACTCTTATGATGATGATTTTCCTGCCCTACAAGAATAAGGTCAAAGACATGGTTCGAACTCTTCCCCAAGTTCACACAACCCTCAAGGTGTCGATGCTGATGGGCCGCTCTAAACAAGTCACACAAGCCGAAGCAGTGCTAAATTGGCAAAGTCAAAATGCCATCGCTCAAAATTCTGTTCTTCATAGAATTGAATCTAAGGTTGACCTGGTACAGACTAATCTCAAAAAGATGACAGTCTCTGTTGATTCTCGAATTCTAACATCTCGAGCAACTATGTGCTGAAATTCAACAAAGGATCTCAACCATCCATGAGTACCTAATCCTTCAAGCTTCTACTGGCAGACATGTAGACCCTCAGAAGGAACACGAGATTCAGTCTCTCAAAATACAACTCAAGTCTCTTCAAGCTGAATTGGCCAAATCCAGATCTAAGCCTTTACCATTCCCTGAACCTCCACAGAATAAGATGACTTCATATTATCCAGACCCTTATTGGGCCAAACATTCCTCTTCTTACAACCCACAACCTCCACCTACTACACCTCAACTATTTGGAAACACAAACACCGAAAAACTTTTCAAACCTCTTCCTAAAAGAGATAAAGGGAAAATCTCAATACCAACCACTTCTAAAAAACCCAGATCACCAGCCCCTATCATCTCTTCATCCTCTGACTCATTTGACTCAAAAAAGCATGAACCAGATGACCCCTTCCAAGACTCTCAGGACCCTTATCAACTTATGATCCAGTCAAATCAACCTTCCAATCCTATTCAATCTCTTCTCACCAAATACTCCCAACAGACAATTCCTAAGATCCTTACTCATGAACCTCTTGCTCATACATCTGAAGAAGAGACTCCTGATGATGAAACTCTTGTTACTTCTGAAGAATCTTTTACTGAAGATGATTCTTCTACTTGCTCCATGCCACCATTACTAATGGCTGATCCTTCTACATCACATTCATCTGATCCTCAATCCTCACGAACTCGGCAAGAACCTCCTCCAACTTCTACCACAAGAGTTAGTGTGGATGAACCAATTAGCAGTGATGATGAAATAAATCTCAATCCACGCCATTTTCAAACCCATATCCATTCTCCAAGCACTGGTGGCTACTTTACTCTGGATGATATACCACGAGTCAAATGGCGAGACAGAATCCTTGAATTTCATTCCTGGCTTACTAGCTATATGCTCAAGGATGGCGTAACCCTCAGAGATGCATTACAACAGTTCTCTGCCAAGTTCTCTAGCACCTTATGGGATTGGTTCCATGCCCTAGGAGGTTTTTTTATAGTTGTTTTTAATCTGATTGTCTGCTTGCCCATATAAAATAGAAATGCTCTTCGAAGTGGCCTATCAAATCTTCTCTAAAAGAATTGGCATTGCGTATGTCCTTGAGTTGTGCTAGTATAGGGTTATGTGTTCTGCAACAGGTTAATGTTAACATTTTTAAAAAATATTAAAAGTATAAACAATATTTTAAATTTTTTGGATTTGACAGCTATGCTAAACTTAAGTGATTTAGGTCTAGTGGCAATGCAAGACTATTTTTTTTTATATAATGTTTTTATACTAAACAAAATGCTAATTAATTTTTTTTAATTTTATAAAAATATATTAAATTAATCCTTCCAGTATTCTAAACAAAAAATATTAATTAATTTGTTTTCTATATTTAAACTACTCTTGAAGTATCCTAAATGAAAATGCTAATTAATTTTTTTTTATTATTTTTTATTTTTTATTAAAAAACATTTAAACTACTCTTCAAGTATCCTAAACATAAATACTAACTACTTTTTTTGTATATTGTTTTATAAAAAACATTTAAACTACACTTGAAGTGTCCTAAATAATATTTTTTTATAAATATTTTCTATTTTTTATATAAAAAATTTAATTATACTTGAATAAATCTAAATAGAAATCCTAATTAATGTTTTTATAATATTTTTATTTCTTATAAAAAAACATTTAAACTACCATTGAAGTATCCTAAACCAAAACGCTAATTAAATTTTTTAAAACTTATTTATTTATTTTTTATAGAAAACAATTTTAACTATTTTTAGAGTATCTTAAATAGAAATGCTAATTAATTTTTTATAAATATATTTTATTTTTATAAAAAATATTTAAAGCTATCCTTTAAGTATCCGAAACAGAAATCCTAATTAATTGTTTTTATAATTATTTTTTATTTGTTATAAAAAAATATTTAAACTACCATTCAAGTACTCTTAAATTGAAATACTAATTAAATTTTTTATAATTTTATTTTTTATTTTTTATAAAACAAATTTAAAACTACCCTTGAAGTATCTTAAATAGAAATTCTAATTAATTTTTTTATTTAAAAAAAATATTAAAACTATCCTTGAAATATTATAAATAACTTTTTTTATAAATGTTTTCTACTTTTATTAAAAAATAATTTAACTACCCTTCAAGTATCCTAAACAGAAATGCTAATTTTTTTTTTAAATATTTAAACTAGACTTGAAGTTTCCTAAATAAGTTTTTCTATAAATGTTTTTTATTTTTTTATATAAAAAATTTAAACTATCCTTGAAGTATCCTAAATAGAAATTCTAAATATTTATTTTTTATAAATTGTTTTTATTTTTTTATAAAAAAACATTTAGACTGTCCTTAAAATATTCTAAACAAAAATTTTTGATTAATTTTTTCTTGGGTCCCGTCGACAACTAGCCTCCATTTACTTCTCCAGTGCCGTCTCTATTTTAGATTTAATGTATTTGAATGTATTTTTTATATTAATGTAATTTATTTATTTTATATTTGATTTGATTTTATATTATTTGATTTATTTGTCTACTTTATTCAATGTATTTAAAAAAAAAAAATACATTGAATGGTATTATTGAAGCTTCGATATCCTGCTCATCATGGTTGAATGGTAGCCTTTATCGATAGTCTATATCTCCTTGTATTGGGAATGAGGGAAAATATACATCACAATTAGCTCTGAATATTAATGGGCACGGAGCAGTCAGCTGTCTATGTTTTTCATTTGTTTTTTTTAGATTAATTAGGGTGATTGGATCAACTTGCTAATCCCATAAATTTTAAAATTAATAACAATTCAAGCATTTAATTACTCTAAAATTTATAAAACTCAAACTAATATTATTTAAAAAAACAAATCTATAATATGATAAGTTGGTTTATGTTTTCATTTGTTGATTCTACATTCCGTCAAAAATAGGTCACAGACAGGCAAATTTGGGCATATGGGCCCTCTCTATATATAATTTCTTTACTCCAAATTTAGTACATGGATGTACAAGATTCCACTGTGAAAGTTTCACCAACCAATAGACTGTTATCATGTTCTATGGGTTTGAATTTTCTAATGAAATGATGGAAATTCATTGGATGGTAGAGTGGGTCTTGCTGCAACCTTCTTACAGTTGATTATTTTTGCGTTATACAGTGAGTTAATATTAATTTTTTAAAAAAATTTAAGAATATAAAAAATGTTTTTAAGCCCTTAAATTTAATAGCAATGATGGTTTGGTGGCAATACAAGAATAGTTTTTTTATAATTTTTTTATTCCAAACAAAAATGCTAATTATTTTTTTTATTTTTATATAAAAAAATTTAAATTATCTTTAACAGTATTCTAAATAGAAATTCAAATTAATTTTTTTATATGTTTAAAACTACCCTTGAAGTATCCTAAATAGAAATGCTAATTAATTTTTTATAATGTTTTTATTTTTTATTTAAAAAAATATTTATATTTTTTAAATTAATTAAATTAATTTATTTTATATTTGATTTGATTTTATATTATATTATTTTATTTATTTTCTACTTTTATTCAATGTATTTTGTTTTTATAAAAATACATTGAATGGTATTATTGAAGCTACGCACCTGGAGCAGTATATCCAAAAGTACCTGCAAATGAGGTCCAATTGGACGAGTCAGGCATCAACAGTCTAGCTGTGCCAAAGTCAGAGACGTGTGCTTCATATTCCAAGTCCAGAAGGATATTATTGCTTGTAATGTCTCGATGAATGATCGGAGGAGAGCAAGAATTGTGTAGATAGGATAAAGCTCCACCCATCCCTTTCACAACGTTTAGCCTTTTCATCCAATCGAACTCAATTGCTTGTTCCTCACTGGTTATAATCTTTCTCAAGCTTCCTCTTTCAATGAACTCGTAAACCAAAAAAGAATGCTTTGTATGTGAGCAAAATCCATACATTTTCACAATATTTCGATGTTGAATATTTGCCAACACGCAAAATTCCTTTTCAAAAGCTTTAAAATCGGACAACTTTTCTGTTTGTGACCGGTGAAGTTTCTTCACAGCAACCACTTGTTCTGTTGGCATCACTGCTTTGTAAACAGTTCCATATCCTCCTTCGCCAATGCAGTAGTTGGAGTTGAATTCCTCTGTAGCTTCAACGATATTCTCATACAACTTCTTCCCATCATGGCCCAATATCGTGAATATGTTTCGATCTTGTTCATTTTCTGGCTCAGCGTTTCTCTTCCTAGCTCTTTTGCAGAGAATGAATAAAGCTCCAAACACTAAAAGCAAGCTTCCTAAAAGAGGGAGTACAATCAAGATCGCAAGCTTGTTGCTCTTTCTTTTAACAGTTTTGCTGCTTCTTGGAAGATTGCACGGCTTTAGACCACTGGCGTTGCCACATATACCCATATTATCCCTTAATGCCTCAAATGAAGCGTTGTGGAAGGCTTTGATATCGGGAATGGGGCCTTGTAGCTTATTGGATGATATATCCACAGTTGTTAAGCTTAACATGTCTTTGAAAGTGCTTGGAATCCGTCCAGAAAGCATGTTGTGAGAGACATTGAGAGTTTCCAACCGTTGCAGTTGCCCAAGTTGCCTCGGTATTTCTCGAGTCAGGAAATTGTAGCTAAGATCAAGATCTTGAAGAGAAAGTAGAAAGCCTATCTCACCTGGAATGCTTTCTCTAAATTTATTATCGCTGAGGTTCAGCAACAATAAATTCGAGCATTCCCCAAGTTGTTTTGGAATCAATCCACTCAGATTATTAGATGCTAAATTAAGGAATTGAAGATTGGAAAGCATCTTAATATCTAAGGGAATGGCACCTGAAAGATGGTTGTTGTTAAGGAGAAGCTTGTACAACAACTTCAAACCCCCTAAATCTTTTGGGATGGCTCCTTTTAACTGATTTGATGACAGATCTATCAAGTGCAATTGAGTAGCCTTCCCAAGCTCTGGTGGTATCTCACCAGAAACATTATTGTTTGAGATTTTTAGGCTTGTCATGTTACGACAATCTCCCCATTTTGAAGAAACCTCACCATAAAAATTATTGTAACTCAAATCAATATAATCCAGATGTGGATAGACACCAAAAACATCTGAAATATTTCCTGTTAACTGATTCCAATCAAGTCTTACTCGGTATAAACTAGTACAATTTTTCAAACTCTTCGGGATTGAACCTGAGAAATAGTTGTTGTTAATAGTGAAGTATTCCAATACTCCTCCAAGGCATAACTCTAGTGGCAAATGACCCGTGAATTCGTTGATACCCAAAGACAAATACTTCAAATGGGTGAGATTGTTCATCTCTGAGGGCAATGGGCCAGAGAGTTGGTTCATAAAAAGACTAAGAAAAGATAAATTTTTTAATTTTCCAATGGAATTAGGGATTCTACCAGTTAAAACATTGCTTGATAAGCTAAGTTCATTGAGAGACTCTAGGAACTCAATTTCCCAAGGAATGGAACCAGAGAATTTGTTATCCCTAAGATAGAGCTTAGATAGGCTTGTCATGTTTCCAATAGTAGAAGGGATCAATCCAGTGAGATTATTTTGTTGTAGTGATACTTTATTGAGCATGGTCAAGTTCCCAATAGAAGAAGAAATGGAACCAGAGAGTTTGTTATCCCAAAAATAAAGCTCAGATAGGCTTGTCATGTTTCCAATAGAAGAAGGGATGGGACTAGAGAGTTGGTTCCTAGAAAGACTAAGGAAAGACAAATTTCTTAATTTTCCAATGAAATAAGGGATTCCACCAGTTAAAACATTAATTGATAAGTCAAGTTTATTAAGAGACTCTAGCAACCCAATTTCCTGAGAAATGGAACCAGAAAGTTTGTTACCCAAAAGATAGAGTATGGATAGGCTTGTCAAGTTTTCAATAGAAGAAGGGATTGAACCAGAGATTTGGTTTATAGAAAGATCAAGGGAAGATAAATTTCTTAATTTTCCAATTTCATGTGGGATGGTTCCAGAAAGAGAATTATTAGCAAGGTCAAGACATAAAAGATTGGGGAAGGATGAGAAGTTTAAACCATAAAGCGTACCTCTCAAACTAAAACTTTCAAGTGTCAAGTTGGTGACGCTTCCAGAATTGTCACAGGTGATTCCAACCCAGTTAATGCATGGGCTGATGCCGACCCATGAAGAAAGGAGAGATTGGCTTTGGTTGTCAAGACTGGCTTTCCATTGGAGAAGAGCCTCAGCTTCTGTATTATTATTACCAAATGGTGAAGTTGGGGAGGAAGTGTGTTCAGCTAAAGCAAAGAAGGAAGAAGAGGTGAATATGTGAAGGAGCAAAAACAGGATGTGGAGAAAGAAGGAGAAGAATGGTTTGTTTAGTATGGACGTCGTCATGGAGTGTTTTTCAAGAGACGTAGGATATGGTTTGCTATGGTAGATTAGGCTCTTCCATGGAGAGGTATTTATAGGCAGGACAACGTGATATATTGGAATTGTTTTTAATATCATTGATTATTACATCTCTTCTCTAATTAAGTTGAAATTAACTACTTAGATACATACTCTGTAAAATTTATTATTTTTTTCAAACACGAACTACTTAGATACATACTCTGTAAAATTTAATTGTATTTTTTTATACAAAATATTTTATCCTCTATAATGACGAGAGACACTTGGAATTTCCAGTTCACCAATAATTTCCATATTTTCCATTGAAAAGATAATGGAAAAAGATAATTTCCATATTTTCCATATTTTTCCCACTGAATAGAGACAATGGAGGGCCAAACTACGAAGAAGAAATTGAGAAGACTATAGATCAGTACACTTGAAGTAACAACCACGGGAACAGAAAAATGAAGTTCCTATCAATCCATTTTTCTGAAGTTCCTATCAATCAACGTGAACCGATTATAATTTTATTTTTATAAAAAAACATTTAAACTATTCTATTCTATCCTTCTAGCATCTTAAATAAAAATACTAATTATTTTTTTTATAATTTTTTTTATTTTATAAAAAATATTTAAATTACACTTGAAGTATTCTAAATATTTTTTTTTATAATTTGTTTTTATTTTTTATAAAAAAATTTAAACTATCCTTAAATAATCCTAAACATAAATTCTAATTAATTTTTTATGCTTTTTTTTCTATTTGTTATAAAAAAACATTTTAACTACCCTTGAAGTATGCTAAACCGAAATACTAATAAATGTTTTTTATATATAAAATAAACATTTAAACTACATTCGAAAATATCCTAAATAATTTTTTATAATATTTTTTTATTTTTTTATAAAAACAAATTAAATTATCCTTGAAGTTTCTAAACATAAATTCTAATTAATAATTTTTATAATTGTTTTATATTTGTTATTAAAAAATATATTTGTAAACTACTCTTCAAGGATATCCTAAACCTAAATACTAATTAATTTTTTAAATATTTTTCATATGAAAAATTAAATTATCCTTAAAGTATCCTAAGAGCAAAAAAATACAAAGTTAATTTTTTATCACACATATTTGTTATGATACTTTACCTCAATGTGAACAGATTTTTTTTCTTCCCCTTTTTTTTTTATATCTAATTTTTTAATTTATAGCACTCTAAAGAAATAACATAAACTTTAACTATATTTATGTGTTATTGTTTGCTTTGTTATATTTGTTTATATTATTATCAGACCTAATAAATTAATCAAAATCAAGATATTCACATCTTAGGATTTGTTTTGAAATATATATTGTTGATGATTTTCACTTAAAAATATTTTAAAATAATAATTTTTAGTTTTTATCAAAATCAAAATTAGTTTTGATATTAAAGTATTAAAAACTATATTAATTTAAAATAAATATTAAAAATAAAATTTTTTTGCAAAAAACAAATATTTATGGCAGAGGATTCTGGACTCGGTGGCACCTCAAGATCTACACAGGAGAATGAGGCACGGGCTTCCATGAGCTATGTTCACAAAAACACTACGTGCAAATTGCTCTACAAGAAAGTTATTGGCAATATCTATACAAGTGGTCTTTCATATTATATGAAATTTATGAAATTCAAACTAATAACACTATGTTTTTCATTTGTTGATTCTACATTCCGTCTAAAAAAGTCACAGACAGGCAAATTGGAGCACATGGGCCCTCTCTATATATACTTTCTTTACTCCAAATTAGTATTAATGGATTATACTGTTATCCGTGTTCTTTGGGTTTGAATTTTCTAATGGAAATTCATTCATTAGAAAATTCAACATCAAGTTGGAAATTCATTGGTTGGTAGAGTGGGTCTTGCTGCTATCGTGGTCTACATATGATATGGACATTTCACGGATGAGAGATGGCATGAGAATGAGGTTTCTTTTCCTAGCAATTTGATCACTAATTCAATATATTCAAATGGAAGATATGTAATTGACGGGAGGACACCTTGTGGGGGTGTATCCGCTTTTTTAATTTCCAGTTCATCAATAATTTGTTCTCCGTTTCCATATTTTCCACTGAAAAGCATTACAACGGAAAAGTGTATGCGAGAGACTCACCAAATTTCCATAATGGAGGACCAACTTTGACGAAGAGACTGAGAAGACTATGGATTCAGTATCCGTAACAACCACGAACAAGTCAAACAAGTATGGTCTGTAATTACAAGAATTTTTAATTATTGGATTCTAAATTTAATTTTTAAAAATATCAGTTTTGAATTTTTATAAAATTTTATAAGATCATTAAAAATTTATATGATTAGTTAATTTTTAAAGCTCATAAGATTAGTCGAAGATAGACGTATAAATTAAATCCAGACATCCAAGTTAATAATAATAAAAAAAAAAATACGGTCCTTCAACGAGGCTGGTTTAAGTTCTTATAAAATCCATTTTTTTATCCGAAGTTCTGTTGGATCAGACTTAGATTGTTGTTAAAAGTAGTTCCTTGAGCGAAAGCTGGAGTTGATGTGAATACCTTTTCTACTGCAATGGTAAAATTAAATTATTGTTAACGTATTCTAAATAAAAATGCTAACTAATTTTTATAAACACATTTTCTTAATGTATTTGAAATAAAAAGTTTTTATTTAAAAATATATTAAAATAATATTTGTTTAATTTTTAAAAAATATTTTTTAATATCAATATATTAAAATGACATAGAAATATAAATAAAAAATATTAATTTAAAAAAATAAAAATTTTCTAAATGAAAATGAAAATTTTCCGCATTCAAATATTCACTCCATATGCATCAACTATTGACAGTACGTTTGCAAACCATGTAGAGAGATTCTTTTAGACCCTGATTTTTCCTTCTCTTCATGCCTCTCTCCTAGAGGTCTTAAGAAATACATTGGAAGAGTTGGATAAAACATTATTAAGAAATACCTAATAATAAAATCATACAAAAACAGCTCTTCGAAGTGGCCTATCAAATCTTCTCTAAAGAATTGGCATTGCGTGTGTCCGTGAGTTGTTGCTGGGACTGCATTTTATAGTGGGTTACTATTAATTTTTTAAAACAATATTAAGAATATAGAAAATATTTTAAGCCCTTTGAATTTGATAGTCATACCAGACTTAAGTGACTTGGATTTGGTGGCAATGCAAGACTACTTTTTTTATAATTTAATTTTTTATTCTAAACAAAAATGTTAATTTTTTTTTTTATTTTTATAAAAAAGTATTTAAATTATCCTTACACTATTCTAAACAGAAATTCTAATTAATTTTTTATACATTTAAGCTATAGAAATGTTAATTAATTTTTAAAATTTTTTATTTAAAAAACTATTTTTATTTTTATATTAATTTAATTTATTTATTTTTATTTGATTTGATTTTATATTATTTTATTTATTTTTCTACTTTTTATTCAATGTATTTTTTCAAAAAAATACATTGAATGGTATTATTGAAGCTTCAATCCTGCCCATCATGGTTGAATGGTAGCCTTTATCGATAGTCTATGTCTCCTTGTATTGGGAATGAGGACAAATATATATCACAATTAGCTCTGTTTAGCTTCAGTAGGCAAAAAACTCATCATTAGAAAATTCGACATCAAGTTGGAAATTCATTGGTTGGTAGAGTGGATCTTGCTGCTATCGTGTCCTTTGGGAATGAGGGCAATTACCAATAGACTGTTATCGTGTTCTTTGGGTTTGAATTTTCTAATGAAATGATGGAAATTCATTGGATGGTAGAGTGGGTCTTGCTGCTACCTTCTTACAGCTGATGATTTTGCCTACTGAAGTTTTTTGGAACTGTTTTGGAGTGAATTTCGGAAGCACTCTGACCCCATAGTCTTTGTCTCGTTACCATGTGTTATGCTGTGTTCTGACATGGCCTCAGATTGGTATTAGCTGCTGTTTCTAGTGTGTGTGTGTGTATCCATTTGATCAACATATTAAACTTCCACTATACATTACTGCCCTTAACACCACTTAATTGACCCTGTGCTCAAAACTTTTGTATGAATCTAAGCTTTTGATGTGGAGGTTTAGACTATTCTGAATTAAAGAGAAATAATCTATGCATAAAACATAGAACAAAAAGAAAAGAAACACTCTGGAATTGATCAAAACTTTGAGCATAGAAAAGTATAGTCAATGGGATTGTCCTCATTCATTGGCTTGGCACTCATGGGCAACTCCATATTGTTAGACTAATGGGGCTTGTTGGGTCATTGTCAATTTGCATAATGATTATAAACTCATAATCTTCTTTTTTTTCCTTCTTGAATAATCCACATCACTTCATTTTCTATTGTGACCAAAGGTTTTGTTAATTGTTTTTTGGTTGAAAAGATCCGTGTCAAGAATTATGATTTATGCATTGACAATTACTTAATATCTTATTCATTCACAACAAAATATTTTCTCACGTGTAGCAGTGAAAAAATTATTCTTTTTTAAGATACCATTTTCACTATGAAAGTTACAGATATCTAACATATTTACACTAAATTTTTTTCAAAGTGGTGGTGAAAGCTTGTAAGAAGTTTTCCATGTTCCAATCCAACCTGATCCTTATTTTCTTAGCTAACCTGATCCTTATTTTCTTAGCTGAACTTGAGCCTGTGATAGAAGTTACATACTCTATAAAATTGGTCTTATTCAAATAGAGAACACACAAAAGCTTTAGTGTATTCTTTTCAGGCATTAGAATGACATCCTTTCTTAATCTATCTTAATCTATGCTTTTAATAATTTTGCTGTAATTTGTCATTACATGTGATTAGCTATACCATAATATACCATAGAAAGAAAAAGGATTGAGAGAAAAAATGTAAAAATTTACTAGCAATTGGATAAACACCCCCCCAATCTAGAGATGTTTCTTGTATGTCGAGTTTGCATTACATGTCGTTTGTTTGTTTTTCACAATTTTTTGTTTCATTATTAGTAGCTTCTTGTGGAAAGTTTTTTGGCAAATGGTGCGCAGTTGTTTTTTTTTTTTGGCAAATCTGATTGTCTGCTTGCCCATATAAAATAGAAATGCTCTTGTTTCACTTTTTTTAAATGCTGATTTAAACCTGAGAAATTGTTTATCAAACATTATTGTTGATTATGTGTAGGGTAAGTTAAATATCTCAACTCCTACAAATGCGCTTTCTCTACTCCTACAAAAAGAAAATGTTTTTGCAAACTATGTTTTGTCCATAGTGTCTCTTTTCCTCAATTTATGAACATGAAACCTTAAAGTATTAATTGTTTTTTTTCCAGCCATTTGATTGGATTAAAAAGACCTTTTTCGAGAAAGCAAACACTGAAGAGAAGCGAAGAACAATCAACTTTCTGGTAACAGCTTTCTGATTTCTTCTTTCAGGTTGCTGAGGAAAACCATGAACAAAGTTGATATGAATAATGTTGTTTAATTTTGCACTTTATTGATGAGTCCTTGTTGGCATTATTCATGACAATGATTTGAGAATTAAACGCTTTTGTTTCTTGTTATATGTACTTTGGCTTGTCTCTCCCCCCCATATGCATTGCTTTCAGTTTCTAAATTGCTGTGTGAAAGGCAAGTAGAGTTAAATCTCTCTAAATATGCCAAAAAGGAAATGAGACGGCAAGTACCTCTTGAATCATGAGGTTAAGTGTGTTGGGGTGATTCACAGTGGAGAGAATTTGAGTTTCTACTTAATTGTAGAACCGTACAAATGGTAGATTACTTCTCCACAGATTTAAATAATGCTGGTGTGAAATTTTATCGCAGTATCCTTTGCCTATGTGGTAGATTAATCAATGCATTCATTTTTTGTTAAGTGGCTTCGCTTTTAGAGAAACCGTAATTTGTTCGTTTTTATTAAATTTTGTTTGCATACTTAATAGAAAGTCTTTATTATATTTTCTTTTCTAGATTGAAAAATTATTTTCTCACATTTTATTTTTCAATATAATTATATACTCTTCTTGTCTTCCATGTTGGAGTATAGTATTTTTCTTTTCTTTTTCTTTTTGTACAATTAGCTTTCAGCGTTTCCTCAAAAAGGACTTCAAAAGCTACACTAGTCAATATACGAACATGCCGTTTATTTCAACTTGATTATCATATTTAAGTACGTGATGTGTACTCAGACATTTAGGGCTCTAGGAAATTGAAATCAAGTAAAAATTTTTTTGGATACAAAATTGTACTCGAGTCCTGAGCTTGTAAGATCTGTATGTGATAGTATTTGAAGTTTCATGCTATGGTACTGGCTTTTTACATGTTTCCTGTCTCGTTTTTTGCCAATAAATTTGAGCTGTTTCTTTTCTTGTGCTTAAGCATTGAAAAAAGTTAACCCGTACGCCAATACTTTAGAAAAACAAAAGGCTGAAATACATAGGATAAAATTCATATTACAAAAAATTATTGTTCCAATTGATAATTGAGTAGAAGTAGCTATACACTACGAGAAGAGATCTCCCAAACTTATTGTGCCAAATGCCTGAGGTAGTGGAGGCCACTTAGTTGTAAGCTCGAAAGAAAATTTTTTTCCATTGTAGGCCGAGATTGGGGATTGGGATGCAAGCATGCAAGTGCAATTTTCATGATGTGGACAACGCCCTCTGCTGCTCCTTTTTTAGGAAGCGAGATGCGTTGGTCTAACACATCCTTCAATGGTGTATGTTGAGCAATCGGTGGCATCGACGATGATGACGCAGATCCTGGTGATAAGAGTGCTGAAATGAGATCGCCTGGATGCCTTCCTGTCACCACCTCCATTGTTACCACTCCGAAGCTATACACATCGCATTTTTCAGTCACTTTCATTGTGTATGCTAGCTCTGCCAAAAAAACATGATTATGCATGGTTTTTTTATCAAATAGTTGAAAGAAAATACTTTACAATAAAAGCTAAAAAAACACTATATATTATTTTCACTATTACACATTAGTAACTTAATGTTGAAATAAAAGCTACGCACCTGGAGCAGTATATATCCAAAAGTACCTGCAAATGAGGTCCAATTGGATGAGTCAGGCATCAACATTCTAGCTGTGCCAAAGTCGGAGACGTGTGCTTCATATTCCAAGTCTAGAAGGATATTATTGCTGGTAATGTCTCGATGAATGATCGGAGGAGAGCAAGAATGGTGCAGATAGGATAAAGCTCCACCCACCCCTTTCACAACGTTTAGCCTTCTCATCCAATCGAACTCAATTGCTTGTTCCTCATTGGTTATAATCTTTCTCAAGCTTCCTCTTTCAATGAACTCGTAAACCAAAAATGAATGCTTTGCATGTGAGCAAAATCCATACATTTTTCACAATAATTTCGATGTCGAATATTTGCCAACACGTAAACTTCCCTTTCAAAAGCTTTAAAATCGGACAACTTTTCTGTTTGTGACCGGTGAAGTTTCTTCACAGCAACCACCTGTTCTGTTGGCATCACTGCTTTATAAACAGTTCCATATCCTCCTTCGCCAATGCAGTAGTTGGAGTTGAATTCCTCTGTAGCTTCAACGATATTCTCATACAACTTCTTCCCATCATGGCCCAATATCCTGAATATGTTTCGATCTTGTTCATTTTCTGGCTCAGCGTTTCTCTTCCTAGCTCTTTTGCAGAGAATGAGTAAAGCTCCAACCACAACAAACACTAAAAGCAAGCTTCCTAAAAGAGGGAGTACAATCAAAACCACAAGTTTCTTGCTCTTTCTCTTAACAGTTTTGCTGCTTTCTGGAAGATTGCACGACTTGAGACCACTGGCGTTGCCACATATACCCATATTATCCCTTAATGCCTCAAATGAAGCATTGTGGAAGGCTTTGATATCGGGAATGGGGCCTTGTAGCTTATTGGATGATATATATCCACAGTTGTTAAGCTTAAACATGTCTTTGAAAGTGCTCGGAATCCGTCCAGAAAGCATGTTGTGAGAGACATTGAGAGTTTCCAACCGTTGCAGTTGCCCAAGTTGCCTCGGTATCTCTCGAGTCAGGAAATTGAAGCTAAGATCAAGATCTCGAAGAGAAAGTAGAAAGCCTATCTCACCTGGAATGCTTTCTCTAAATTTATTACCGCTGAGGTTCAGCAACAATAAATTCGAGCATTCCCCAAGTTGTTTCGGAATCAATCCACTCAGATTATTAGATGCTAAATTAAGGAATTGAAGATTGGAAAGCATCTTAATATCTAAGGGAATGGCACCTGAAAGATGGTTGTTGTTAAGGAGAAGCTTGTACAACAACTTCAAAACCCCTAAATCTTTTGGGATGGCTCCTTTTAACTGATTTGATGACAGATCAATCAATTGTAATTGAGTAGCCTTCCCAAGCTCTGGTGGTATCTCACCAGAAAACATTATTATTTGAGATTTTAAGGCTTGTCATGTTACGACAATCTCCCCATTTTGAAGAAAGCTCACCATAAAAATTATTGTAACTCAAATCAATATAATCCAGATGTGGATAGACACCAAAAAACCTCAGAAATATTTCCTGTTAAGTGATTCCAATCAAGCCTTACTCGGTATAAACCAGTACAGTTTTTCAAACTTTTTGGGATTGAACCTGAGAAATAGTTGTAGGAAGCAGTAAAGATTTTCAATACTCCTTCATGGCATAAATCTAGTGGCAAATCACCCGTGAATTCATTGGTACCCAAAGACAATAACTTCAAATGGGTGAGATTGTTCATCTCTGAGGGCAATGGGCCGTGAAATCTGTTCTCATGTAATGTCAAGTTCACAAGTGATTTAAGTTGTCCTATTTCTGAAGGAACACATCCAAATAAATTATTTTGACTTAGACTAAGCAAAGTTAAATTTCTTAATTTTCCAATAGAAGAAGGGATTCTACCAGTTAAAACATTAATTGACAAGCCAAGTTCATTAAGAGACTCCAGCGACCCAATTTCCTGAGGAATAGAACCAGAGAGTTTGTTATCCCAAAGATAGAGTATGGATAGGCTTGTCAAGTTTCCAATAGAGAAGGGGATCAAACCAGTGAGATTATTTTGCTGTAGTGATACTTTATTGAGCATGGTCAAGTTCCCAATAGAAGAAGGAATGGAACCAGAGAGTTTGTTATCCCAAAGATAAAGCTCAGATAGGCTTGTCATGTTTCCAATAGAAGAAGGGATGGGACTAGAGAGTTGGTTCCTAGAAAGACTAAGGAAAGACAAATTTCTCAATTTTCCAATGGAATAAGGGATTCCACCAGTTAAAACATTAATTGACAAGTCAAGTTTATTGAGAGACTCTAGCAACCCAATTTTCTGAGGAATGGAACCAGAGAGTTTGTTACCCAAAAGATAGAGTATGGATAGGCTTGTCAAGTTTTCAATAGAAGAAGGGATTGAATCAGAGATTTGGTTTATGGAAAGATCAAGGATAGATAAATTTCTTAATTTTCCAATTTCATGTGGGATGGTTCCAGAAAGAGAATTATTAGCAAGGTCAAGACATAAAAGATTGGGGAAGGATGAGAAGTTTAAACCATAAAGCGTACCTCTCAAACCAAAACTTTTAAGTGTCAAGTTGGTGACGCTTCCAGAATTGTCACAGGTGATTCCAACCCAGGTAATGCATGGGCTGATGCCGACCCATGAAGAAAGGAGAGATTGGCTTTGGTTGTCAAGAGTGGCTTTCCATTGGAGAAGAGCCTCAGCTTCTGTATTATTATTACCAAATGGTGAAGTTGGGGAGGAAGTGTGTTCAGCTAAAGCAAAGAAAGAAGAAGAGTTGAATGTGTGAAGGAGCAAAAATAGGATGTGGAGAAAGAAGGAGAAGAATGGTTTGTTTAGTAAGGACGTCGTCATGGTGTGTTTTTCAAGAGACATAGGATATGGTTTGCTATGGTACTAGATTAGGCTCTTCCATGGAGAGGTATTATTTATAGGTAGGAAAACATGATATATTGGAATTGTTTTTAATATCATTGATTATTACATCTCTTCTCTAATTAAGTTGAAATTAACTACTTAGATACGTACTCTCTAAAATTTAATTGTATTTTTTTATACAAAATATTTTATCCTCTATAATGAAAGGTCATTTCCAATAAAAAAAAAAAAGTAGTTTTTTGTCTAGCAATTTGATCACTAATTGAATGAAGATATTGTAATTGACGTGTGACACATGTAATTTCCAGTTCACCAATAATTTCCATATTTTCCACTGAAAAGAAATTGAGAAGACTACAACGGGATCAGTACCCGTAACAACCGCGGGAACAGAAAAATGAAGTTCCTATCAATCCATTTTTCTGAAGTTCCTTTCAATCCACGGAACAGATTATAATTTTATTTTTATAAAAAAACATTTAAATTATTTTATCATACAGTATGTTAAATAAAAATACTAATTATATTTTTTATTTTTTATAAAAAAAATATTTAAATTACACTTGAAGTATTCTAAATATTTTTTTTTTTATAAATGTTTTCTATTTTTTATAAAAAAGTTTAAACTATCCTTGAATAATTCTAAACATAAATTCTAATTAAGTTTTTTATACTTTTTTTTATTTGTTATAAAAAAATATTTTAACTACCCTTGAAGTATTCTAAACAAAAATGTTAATTAATGTTTTTTTATATATAAAATAAACATTTAAACTACATTCGAAATATCCTAAATAATTTTTTTATAATATTTTTTTTATTTTTTATATAAACAAATTAAAATTATTCTTGAAGTTTTCTAAATATAAATTCTAATTAATAATTTTTATAATTTTTTTTATTTGTTATAAAAAAATATTTAAACTACTCTTCAAGTATCCTAAACCTAAATACTAATTAATGTTTTTTAATATTTTTTTATATAAAAAAATTAAATTATTCTTAAAATATCCTAAACAAAAATACTAATTAATTTTTTTATCACATATATTTGTTATGATACTTTACCTCGATGTGAACACATTTTTGTCCCTTTTCATTTTTATATCTAATTTTTTAATTTATAGCACTCTAAAGGAATAACATAACTTTAACTATATTTATGTGTTATTGGTTTGCTTTGTTATATTAACATAACTTTGTTGTATTATTATCGGACCTAATAAATTAATCAAAATCATGATATATAGTTGATGATTTTTATTTAAAAATATATTAAAATAAAATTTTTTTAGTTTTAAAAATTAGTTTTGATATTAACGTATTAATATTAATTTAAAATAAATAAAAAAATAAATTTTTTTGTAAAAACAAATATTATAGCAGAGGATTCTGGACCCGGTGGCACCTCAAGATCTGCACGGGAGGATGAGGCACAGGCTTCCATGAGCTCATGTCCACAAAAACACTACGTGCAAATTGCTCTACGAGAAAGTTATTGGCAATATCTAGGTCTCCATATTAGATGAAATTTATGAAATTCAAACTAATAATAATATGTTTTTCATTTATTGATTCTACATTCCGTTCAAAAAAGTCACAGACAGACAGGCAAATTGAAGCACATGGGCCCGCTCTATATATACTTTCTTTACTCCAAATTTAGTATATACTGTTATCGTGTTCTTTGGGTTTGAATTTTCTAATGGAAATTCATTTCATTAGAAAAGGCAACATCAAGTTGGAAATGCATTGGCTGGTAGAGTGGGTCTTGCTGCTATCGTGTTCTTTGGGAATGAGGGCAATTTTTTTTATTCGATTCCACAATGAAAGTTTCACCAACCAATAGACTGTTATCGTGTTCTTTGGGTTTGAATTTTCTAATGAAATGATGGAAATTCATTGGATGGTAGAGTGGGTCTTGCTGCTACCTTCTTACAGCTGATGATTTTGCCTACTGAAGTTTTTTGGAACTGTTTTGGAGTGAATTTCGGAAGGACTGTTATCGTGTTCTATGGACATTTCACGAATGAGAGATGGCATGAGAATGAGGTTTCTTGAAGGCATAAGACTTTGACAATTCTGTTTAAAGAAGAAATCTTTGTTCAGCACAGACATTGGAATGGGAGATTGCAAAACAGAGCTAGTTGTAATGATTGCGATGTGTTTCTATACAAAACGGAAAAAGAAGAAATATTGACGATCCAGTTCTCTGAACAGAAGTAGACAAAGAAAGATGGTGCAAAGATTGAAAGGAGTGTCTAATATCTGCCAATGGAGAGGAGAAGAGGACCTACCTTTCCTTAGCTTTGTCCTGTTATTTTTGTTTAACCTAGTGTTCGATAACTACGCAGCGAGTATACATAATGGCTAAATGAGCTGATCTACAACGAATTCCTCGTTAAATCACTCTCTGTAACTGACAGAGGGCTAAAAAATTGCATTCTTCATATATACACCAATAAAAAAAATAAAAATCATAGACGACTATGCAACCTCTGGTTAGACAATCTATGACGGACCGGGGAGACGCTCTCCCCTTTGGAGATGAAACAATAACAGCTGCCTGTTGGAAGTGATGACATAGCCAGAAGATTGCTTAACTGCAATTCCATTAGGTTTGGTGTTCAAAGAAAAGAATGATTATCACACGGAAATTCCTGCTGTATTTTCCTTCAGTCTCCTCTCAGCTGCTAGAGCAGCAGCCGCGGACGGGGGCAGATGTCTTAATTAGGTTTTCAGTTGGCTTTCCATCACTTTCTGGCACAGTGGACGGCACTGTTGCGAATAGGGACTCACCATCCTTAAGGGTTAACAAAGGCTGATCCTGATTCTTCGTGTTCCCACTTATGAATGAACTGGTGCTTCTACTTCTGTTCAGTTTATATATGCTCTCTTCCACGGTGTCTTTAACCTAATAAGATCATAGAAGAAAAGGGAGAAATTTTGTTAGAACACATAGAGACTATAAAGCAGAAATTCTAACAGATGACATGAATTTTCAAAGTTTCGGACAGGGAGAGAGAAATGTTGGTGGGAGAAACCACTGGTGGTGGTTTTAGAACACTCAGAGGGGATAAAACACACGATTTTATTACAAAATCAAGCTTACAAATTACAAAACTCACAATCTTAATACACACCCTCTCTTTTCTCTCTTGTGTTTCTCTCTACTCTTTCCCACACATAATAACACAAACTTAACAGCTTATTTATACATAAATTGAGAGGCAACAGGTAGTGGTGGTTAATAGTAGGTGGCAGCAGGTGGTGGTGGTTGATATTAGGTGGCTGCAGGTGGTAGTAGGTGCTTGATTGAGTTTGCCACAACAAATTCCCCCTTTAAACTCAATCAAGGGATGTCATGCCAAGCATGAACTTCAATCTGATGAATATTTCTCCCTTCAATAGCTTTGTATAGATATCTGCAACTTGATCATTTGTTTTGCAGGATATCGGTTCAACTTCTTTGTTCTTCACGGGCTCTCGGATGAAATGATGAAGTGTATCGATGTGTTTACTTCTTTCATGATACACTGGATTCTTGGCTAATGCAATCGCTGATCGATTATCAATATAAATCTTTGTAGGGCTTTCTTGAGGAAATCCTAAAAACTTCAGCATATTCCTTAACCATATTAAATGGCATACAGCTGAGTTAGCAGCAACATACTCAGCTTCACAGCTTGATAATGTTACTATCGATTGCTTCTTAGATGACCATGTGAAAGACGTATCTCCCATGAAAAAAATAAATCCAGTTGTGCTTTTCCTTTCATCCAAATCTCTACCCCAATCACTATCCGAGTAGCCAACAAGATTGAAGTTTTTACTCGAGGTATAAAACATAGCTTCATTTATTGTTCCTTTAATGTAGCGAAGAATTCTCTTGGCTGCATTCAAGTGAGACTGGTCTGGTATCTCCATATATCTGCTGATAAGTCCAACTCCGTAGAGTATATCCGGTCTGGTACATGTCAAGTACGTTAAGCTTCCTACTAAGCTTTTGAAGTAAGTTGGATCAACATTTCCAACTTTACTCTTCCTCAATTCTACTCCATTCTCAACTGGAGTTGATACTGGATTGCAGCTTTCCATCTTGAACCTTTCAAGAATATCTTTGGCGTAACCGCTTTGGGATACAAAAATCCCTTCTTCTTTCTTCATTACTTCTAAGCCAAGAAAATGTGCCATTAGACCAATGTCTGTCATCTCAAACTCTTGTACCATGCTTTTCTTGAAATCTTCAAACATGGTAAGATTGTTACTAGTGAATATCAAGTTGTCGCACCCTCGCGGCGGAGCGCGGCGGAGCGCGGCGGAGCGGCGACTTTCGATTGAATTTCGGGGTCTTTTGTTTTATTGTGAATAAGGGAGTCGCCACCTAGTATTTTGGTCACTAGGAACCCTAACTGGTCTTTCAGAGATTCTAAGGCAAGGGACTGGTTGCGTAAAGGGAAGGTATTAGCACCCCTAGTACGCCTTACCTAAGGTAAGCTGCTTGGTGTTTGGTTTGCTCTATAATTGCTATGGTGTTGGTGTTTTCTAATCCCATTAGTTTTCCTATGTTTGATTCAAATAAAATTTAATAGGATAGAAATCCAAGGAGATTCCATGTGCTTTGAAAGCTCATTTTTCCCTTAGTATTTCAAGAGTTTGCGACTCGTAAATTGCAAGGAGGGACAAAAAATTTAGAAATCTAGGGCGCTAAAAAAAACCTATATATTTTAGTATTTTATACTCTCACGGCTCGTAAACCATGGAGCAAAAACAAATAAATTGAAATGTCCTCGATTATAATCAAGGTTTTTTTCAAGGATATGTGCGGATTTATTACTCCCAATAATATTTTGGATATTCGTCCTTTAAGGATTTCTTTATCCAAACATTAGTGGTGAATAATAGATGAATTCCCCCAAAAATAAGATGTTTATAGTTTTTGGAATATTGGCCAATACCCTTTGGAGTTTTACAAACATGTTGTAAAATCCAGAAATGCAAGAAAACAAATTTTTTGATGTTTAAGAAATCCATGCAAAAACACATTTTTAAAACTTCCAATATTTTTTGTATATAAAAAAACATTCAAAAAATGTTAGGGTATTGGTCGTATGCAACACACAAGAAAACCTTTTTTTTTTCTATACATGTATATTTGTCACATTGCGTCGAAAACAAGGTATTCTAAATGCGAGATTTTTATTTTTTACAATACAAAAGAAAAACCAGACCTTAAAATAAATATGACAGAAAATCATAAATCTCCTTTTCTTTTGAAACGGTCTCAAAAACGTGCTATCAAAATGTGCTCTCTTTTTCATAGATTTCTATTTTTTACAACACAAAAATAAAATAAAAATAAAAATACACATTGCCCGGTTACTGTTCAAGTGAATTAAATTTCACTTGAACAGTAACAAATGCAACTTAGAATGCATGCAGAAGCTGGGAATAAAAGACAGCTTACCTGGTCTGCTGGCGATGCCATTTTTTTCAGTCCTCCGTTGCCTGTGTTCGTTTGGGCATTCTCCTGTGTTGCTTGCCTCTTTCTCCTTTCTTCTCCCTGTTTTCTTCTCTTCTCTTTCCCTTCTTCTCTGTTCTGCTTTCCTTTTCTTGAACGCTGGCGCTGAGACGGACGAAGATGACAGGTGCTGAAGCTTCTGCGCTCAGCCACTGCTTGCTGCTTCTCGGGACAGCGAAACAGATAGGCCACGCCGGTTTTGGTCTCTGTTCGTTTTCTCTCCTTCTGCTGATGCTTTCTCGAGATGACGAAGATGATGAAGAAGATGATGGCGAAGAAGGCGTGTTGTGCTGGTGGAGTTGTCGCTCTTGCCTCTGTGTTTTTCCTTGCTTTCGACAGTATCCTTCTTATGGCTTTCTCTGCCCTGCCTCTCTCTCTGTTTTCTTTTTTTTTTCATCCGTTTTTTTTTTTTTTTTGCTAGGTCAGTAGAGGGTTTATATAGCCTAATCACATCTCTTTATTAGAAAAGATTCAATGCATTAATCTTGGATACAAATCCCAGCTGATTTGCAGCCAAATAATGCCAATGAGGAAACTACAATATTCTCATTTATTACGTGTTGATTCTAGTGATTTCTTTCCAACATTAACTCATCATCCCAGCCATCTATGTTAGGGATAAATCCCAGCCATTAGATGATGGTGAGGTTCTTCTCTTCATGGCGTTTTGCAGCTGTCAAAGGCTGCTGTCTCCTATGAATTATAGCTACACAAAAATGTGATTTTCCTCATTCGGTGTGGTAGAAATCTCATCATTTATGATGATCTAGCTCCCTCTCCAGATTCAAATATCCTTCTTCAATTAAAATCCTCATTTTAGCACTTTTCAAATCAGTCCTTGGTCCAAAAAAATCCTTCAAATCAGTCCCGCGAACTTAGGCTATATCCTTCCCGTGGCAGAATTTTCTGCCTTCACGTTAGATATTCAAATGGAAATATCTTGAGCTTCTGATATCGAAATCAAGTGATTCAAAAACCCAAATTCATCTACGCGTCTAGGACTACAACTTTGATGAAGGAGTCAAAGTGAGAAAAAATCATTTTATAGAACAGAAACTGGCATTAATCTAGTTGGTCAAAAGGGATCTCCAGGTCTAACTCAAAAACTGACGAATGTCGAGCATCCTAATATGACTGAAAGTATGAACTAAGAACAAAAATCACAAAAACTAGGCCAAAAATAGAGTTTTTTTAGTGCAGACTCAGGTCAATATCCTTCTCGCGGCAGAATTCTCGGCCTTCACGTTAGATATTCAAACTGGAATACCTTAAGCTTCCGGTATCGAAATCAAGCGATCCAAAAGCCCAAATTTATCTATGCATCTAGGACTACAACTTTGATGAAGGAGTCGAAGTGAAATAAAATCATTTTATAGAATAAAATCTGGCAGTAATCTAGTTGGTCAAAAAGGTTCTTGATCTGACAATGCTGAGCATCCAAATCTGACTAAGAATATGCTCTAAGAACAATGATCTCTAGGACTTAATAAAGGTGTACGTCAATTTTTCAACATGTAATAAGTGACAGAATATACCTAGAATGGTCATATATCGTACGAAACCGAGTCAAAATCAGAGCCTAAGTTGGAACAAAAAATTGTGACAACAGCAGAACCATTTTTTAGTGCAAATTCTGAAGGATTTATTCATCCTTAAAAACAAGATAATGAAGGAATGAATTTAGCATTCTGAAGACTCCTGATCAACCTAAGAAAACCTGATGATTTTGGTAGTAAAGGGGAAGGCTAAAAAAAAGAGCAGAAAATAGCTCACACCAGTTTTTTTTGGAAAAAAAATATTTCTTATGTGCTTTTGTCAATCTTCTGGCGAACATGAGCTAAACTCCTACACTCTATTCAAAAGAGGTATACACCGTCTCTAGCACGTGGGGGTCCAAAAATGAGTAACAACAGATGCCCCCTCTTTACAATGCTTACGAAGTAAAATTCCTTAATGTTTTGCACAGTAAGCTTGTAAAGAAGAAGAGAAAAAAAACAAGTTCTTCCTTGCTTGCTGAGTGATCCACTCATTTGAGGACTTAATTTTTTTTTTTTAGAAAATGATCTCGTTGTCATGGGTGACCTGTTTTTTTTTTTTTTTTTAAAAAAAAAAAATTGGTCTATTTTCAGGGGCAACCTGCCCTCACACACTCAAACCTGGTCTATTTTCAGGGGCGATCTGGCTTTTTGATTGAGTTAACCTAAGATCCCATCTGGCGATCTCTTTTAACCCGAAGCAAAGTCGGTGTGTAACTCGGTCAACCTGAAATCCCATCTGGCGATTGCCTTTAACCAAAGCTAATCTATGTGTGTGGTTGGGTTAACCTGAGATCCCATCTGGCGATCTCCTTTAACCATAACTAATACAAAAATGTGTGTGTGGTCTCATTATGACGGGTGACCTACCCGAATGGAAAAGGGGAAGAGTGGTCTCATTCTTATGGGTGACCTACCCAGGGGAAGAATGGCCTTATTATAATGGGTGACCTACCCAGGTTAAAAAAAAAATATGGAGAATGGTCTCATTCTAATGGGTGCCCTACCCAGAAAAAAAAATGATGGTCTCATTGTGATGGGTGACCCACCCAAGTGAAAGGGGAAAGAGTGGTCTCATTCTTATTGTCACACCCCCACAAAAAATTTATAAAGGCACGACATCGGCTGGCGATTTTCGTTGTGTTCTAAGGATTTGGTTCTTTGGAGTCGCCACCTAGTATTTGGTCACTAGGAACCCTAACTGGTCTTTCAGAGATTCTAAGGCAAGGGACTGGTTGCGTAAAGGGAAGGTACTAGCACCCCTAATACGCCCTACCTAAGGTAAGCTGCTTGGTGTTTGGTTTGCTCCATAGTCTATGGTGTTGGTGTCTTCTAAACCCGTCAATTTATTTTAGATAGAAATCTAAGGAAATTCCATGTGCTATAAAAGTTCGTTTTTTCCTTTAGTATTTCAAAAGTCGGTGACTCGTAAACCGTGGAGAAAAAAAAAATTAAAATTTTGAAATGTTCTCGATCGTAACCAAAGCTTCTTTCAAACATGTGCGTTGATTTATTACTCCCGATAATATTTTGGATGTTCGTCCTTTTAAGGATTTCTTCATCCAAACATTAGCGGTGAACAATAACCACAACTTCTCCTCCCAAAATAAGATTTTTATAGTTTTTGGAATATTGGCCAATACCCTTTGGAGTTTTACAAACAGGTTGTAAAATCCACAAATGCAAGAAAATGATTTGTGTTTAAGAAATCCATGCGAAAACACATTTTCAAAACTTCCAATATTTTTTTTTTATATATATAAAAAGAACATTCAAAACATGTTAGTGTATTGGCCGTATGCATGAAAACAAAACATTTTTTTTTAGTAAACATTTTTTTTGACGAAAACCGGGTACTTTAATACCGAATTTGTATCTTTACAATATAAAAATACAAACCGGTATTGACCCAAAATACAATAATAAAATTACAGAAAAATCACAAATTCTTTGAAATAATTTTTTTTGAAGAATTTTTATTTTTTTATTTTTTTTAGGGCTGACCCAGCGGGGCCCACATGGCTGGGCTGAACCCAGCAGGCCTCATGTGAACAGTGAAATAAATATGATGTGAACGTGAAATAGCATTTCACTGTTCACGTGAATTATATGTGATGTGAACAGTGAATTAACATTTCACTGTTCAAGTGAATTATATTTCACTTCAACAGTGAAATGCAAGGAAATGGTGCATGCACAGCGACGAAGGGGGTGCAAACCTGGTGGCAGAAATGATGTTGAAGACGATGGCGAACACTCCCAGTGATGCTGGTGGCGGTGGACAGGAAGCCAATGGGGGCTCACGATGGTTCTGACGGTGGCAGTGGTTGGGAAGCTCGATGACAGCAGCTGTTTTCTCTTCTTCTTCCCCTTTACAGAGGCGTTGCTTCTTCTCTTGGTTTCCCTCAGTCAGCAATGTTCTTCCCTCTCTATGGCAGCTTTGTGGAGGCGCTGGTAGTGGTGGCCGGGGAGTGACTTGGACGGTGGTCGGTGACTGTGGAGTGCGGTGTTCAGCCCTTCTTCCTTTTCTTCTCTGCGTTCCTCTTCAGTTATGTTCTCCTCTGCTTCCCTTTTCTCCTTCTGCTCCCAACTGTGCTGTTGTCCAGCAGAGGCGCGGGTTGCTGCCTTTTCTTTAATGGTGCTGCTACTTCTGGGGAGAAGATGATGCAACCACCGTGTGTGACGTTTTAGTGGCTTCTTGAGGTGGAGATGTCGGTGAGAAAACGAGTGATGATGGTGGTGGTTGATGAGGGCCAACGGCGGAGAGGGAAAGAGAAAAAGAGGCTGGTTGCAGGAAAACTGGGCAGTAATGGCTGATTTT
Source organism: Populus alba (assembly GCF_005239225.2). Taxonomy (NCBI): domain Eukaryota; kingdom Viridiplantae; phylum Streptophyta; class Magnoliopsida; order Malpighiales; family Salicaceae; genus Populus; species Populus alba. The sequence goes on along the minus strand of NC_133302.1, from coordinate 15,088,895 downwards.
CGTCCGACTTTGTGTGTTCTTTTCTCCCCCCTTAGGTCTTCAAAAGAGATTCTATTTATAGGAAGTGGAAGAGGGCAATCTTGTATACGTTGGGGAAAAATTTCAGCCCTTGATTCAGCTGGGAAGCATCTCAATCGTTGGCTCAAAGTGTGCACCTCGAGCTGCCAAATTTGGCAGCTCAAGGCTGTGAACTGCCCGAGGTGGCCACTTCGAGCCACTCAACGGAGCCGTTTCTAACTTTTTCGACCCGACCGGACCATTCTCCGGGATAAAGGGGTTGCATGTGAACATGTTGGTGTAAGGTTTGTCGGATTTGGAGGCCACACGAGCCGGAAAACTCGCCTGGAAAGCAGCCACCCAGGTAGCGTTTTGAGGAAGAAAGTGAACAGTAAATTAAGGCACATTTTCCAAATTGGTCCCTGGTTTCGGATTTTCTCAATTAAATCCCTAATTGGCCCTTAAACTTCAATATTTATGCAATTAAGCCCCTGATTTGACTTAATAAATTCCTAAAAATCATAATTTGGCCCCAGAACTTTAATTTCTTCTAATTAAAGCCCAAATTGACTTAAAAATCAATTTTTTCTTGCAATCAAATCCTTTATAAATTCAAATAAAATCCAATTAAGTCCATAAACATCCAAATTTGGGCTTCTCCTCAAAATTCAAAATTTCCTTCTCAATAGGGCTCTCATCCTTCAAGAAAATACTGTCAAAAATCCAATCTTTGTATCTTTATACTCCTTGACCAGTTTTCTAACCATTTTCTGAGTGCTTCTGCCTTCCGTTATTTTTCTAGCCTCTTTTGGCTATTTATTTTATTTATTTTTGTGGGGACCCAAAAATGGGTTACAACACTTATGGGTGACCTACCCAGGGGGAAGAATGGCCTCATTATTATGGGTGACCTACCCAGGTAAAAAAAAGATGGAGAATGGTCTCATTCTAATGGGTGACCTACCCAGAAAAAAAATGATGGTCTCATTGTGATGGGTGACCTACCCAAGTGGGAAGAGTGGTCTCATTCTTATGGGTGACCTACCCAGGGGGAAGAATGGCTTCATTATTATGGGTGACCTACCCAAGTAAAAACAAATGGAGAATGGTCTCATTCTAATGGGTGACCTACCCAGAAAAAGATTCTTAGAAAACTCCATGCTTTTCTAAAGAACAGTTTCAATATCAGGTGACCGGCTCCTCTTAAAATTCATAGAAAACTCCACGCTTTTCTAAAAAAATGATCTCAATATCGGGTGACCTGCCCATCTTAAAATTCTTATAAAACTTCACGCTTTTCTAAGAAACAGCCTCAATATCAAGTGACCGGCCCATCTTAAAATTCTTAGAAAACTCCATGCTTTTCTAAGAAACGGTTTCAATATCAGGTCACCGGCCCCTCTTAAAATTCTTAAAAAACTCCACGTTTTTTTAAGAAACGGTCTCAATATCGGGTGACCTTCCCATCTTGAAATTCTTAGAACACTCCACGCTTTTCTAAGAAACAGTCTCAATAACAAGTGACCGGCCCATCTTAAAATTCTTAGAAAACTCCACGCTTTTCTAAGAAACGGTTTCAATATCAAGTACCGGTCCATCTTAAAATTCATAGAAAACTCCACGCTTTTCTAAGAAATGGTCTCAATATCAAGTGACCGGCCCATCTTAAAATTCTTAGAAAACTCCACGCTTTTCTAAGAAACAGTTTCAACATCAGGTAACCGGCCCCTTTTAAAATTCTTAGAAAACTCCACGCTTTTTCTAAGAAATGGTCTCAAAATCGGGTGACCGGCCCATCTTAAAATTCTTAGAAAAGTCCACGCTTTTCTAAGAAACGGTTTCAATATCAGGTCACCGGCCCCTCTTAGAATTCTTAGAAAACTCCACGCTTTTCTAAGAAACGGTCTCAATATCGGGTGACCTACCCATCTTAAAATTCTTAGAAAACTCCACGCTTTTCTAAGAAACAGTCTCAATATCAAGTGACCGGCCCATGTTGAAATTCTTAGAAAACTCCACACTTTTCTAAGGAATAATCTCAATATTGGGTGACCAGCCCATCTTAAAATATTTAGAAAACTCCATGCTTTTCTAAGAAACGGTTTCAATATCAGGCGACCGGCCCCCTCTTAAAATTCTTAGAAAACTCCACGCTTTTCTAAGAAATTGTCTCATTATCAGATGACTGGCCCATCTAAAAATTCAAAAGAAAACATCTTACCTTGAGGAAATGAAACAGTGCTGGTTCATAATTCATATTCTTTTCCATAGCTCTGTTGATTGGAGATTCTATCTCTTAGTGATTCCCAAAGACTTGGAACTAATTTGGGCTTTCATCCCACCTTTCCTGCCAGGTTACTGTTATGAAAAATAACATGCATGTTTTTGTTACTTGTCTAGAAACATAGGTCCCCCCGTTCGTTGTAAACTTCTTCGAGCTCTTGTTTCCATTTGTTTGTCCAACCTTTTCTCTTGAACTAGAATGTGCTCCACACACTATACTTCATATCCTCTTGGTGAAGAGATCTCTGGTTCCTTATGGGGCCCTTTCTTGCTCCATTGAGTATTGTCCTTTATTATTATTTTTAACAAGAAAACTCAAAAGTTTTGGTTTTGTTCATGAAAATTGCAACCTTCAATGCAATTAGCAATACTCGTAAAAAATTCATAAGTTTTTATGATGATACCCTTTTGGGTTTTGGTTCACTATGGACCTCTATGTGCATTTTTCTTGCCCCCAGTGTGGTGTGCAAAAAATATGTCAAGTTTAGATTTGATTTGGTTCTCTCCAATTGATGAAGTCATCTCCTTAGTCATGCGTAAAAAAAAAGTTCTTTTAAGTAAAAGATTTCAAATGCTATGAGATCATATGTTTTATGAAAAAAAGGTTCTTTACAAAGAGAATTCATGGCCGAACTTTATTTTATTGACTGGGAAGCATAGTATTTCTTTTTAGAGTCAGCATTCATAGGTTTAACTAGATTTTCTCCATCCATTCTAGCTAACAATAAAGTTTCTCCCGAGAATGCTTTCTTTACCACCAAAGGGCCCTCATTGTTTGGCGTCCATTTACTCTGATCTTCTCCTGCTAGAAGACAACATTTTCTTCAATACAAGATCTCCTTCGTGGAATCCTCAAGGTCGAATCTTCTTGTCGTATGATTTGGCCATCCTTCTTTGATAAAGTTGATGATGACAGATTGCGGCTATCCTCTTTTCACTTATCAGATTCAACTGTTCATATCTAACATTTTCCCATTCTACCTCTTCTAGCTCAAAGTCTATCAATACTCTTAATGAGGGGATTTCCACTTTCAAAAGCATCACCACCGCCATTCCATATACCAACATTTATGAGGTGGCTCCTATTAAGGTTCAGACTGCGGTGCAGAACGCGTGAAGGGCCAATGGCAATATCTCATGTCAATCCTTATAGGTGTATCATCTTCTAAATAATCTTCTTGACATTCTTGTTAGCAATTTCTACCGCACCATTCATCTTTGGCCTATATGGCGAGGAATTGGAATGCTTGATTTTCCATCTAGGGTAGAGTTCTATTATTATCTTGCCATTGAAGTTTTGGGCATTGTTAGATATAATCTTTTTCTAGTGAACCATATCGACAAATCAAATCTCTTTTCATAAATTTCTTCACCACTTTTTGCCTCCAAACATCTCAACAAAGTCTTGTCAGATGATTTCTTATACAAAGTTTCCTTACCAAGATAAAATTCCATTGTCGATCTCCTCAAAGTCTTCTTGTTGATTTTGGATGCCCCCATGGGATATGTTTGGTTTTGGATGAAATTCTTGATATCATAGAACCGAGGGTTTCCATCTCTTTCGACTAAGTAACAATGAGCTGAGTTATTTCTTATATCAATGTGTACTGGTTGTACCTTGTGCCCAAAGTCTATTCTAGCCCTAGAAGCTGGTGTGACCAAAGCGTCAGAATGGTTTCTTTCCTTTCCTAGATGGGTGAACTTTATTTCCTCAAATTCTCTAGCCAATTTAGACAGGTATTCTTAGTAAGGTCTCAACTTCTCATCCTTGGTTTGCCATTTTCCTTTCTCTTTGGCAAATAATCGAAATTGAGTCTCCATACATATCTATCTTTCTAATATTCTGCTCCAATGCCACCTCTAAAATGAGAATGCAAGCTTCATACTCCTATGTTGTTATTGCACTCAAACTACGACTTAACTGAAACCGAATATTGTTTCTTATCAGGAGAGATTAGCACTGCCCCCACTCCCTTACCACAGCACCATCAAAGTATATAATCCAACAATCTGATTTCCCTTCCTCGACTAAAAGCACATCTTCATTAAATTTTAACAGCTCATAAACTTTCAAAAATGGTCAGCTAGGTGATCGGCGATGACATTTATGGCTTTCCTTGTCATATATACTATGTCGTGCCATTTTGCAATTCGGCTTGATAGATAGGGGTGGATTCAGTAGGTACTACTTGATTTTTGCGAAAGCTTCTTCACACTCTTATTCCAAATTCTAAGATTCTTCTTCCTTAACAATTGAAAGTCCACACACAAACTCTGATTTTATCTTCCTCTTGGGGTACTACCACTATGTTGGACACACATTAAGGATACTTGACTACTTTCTAGAAACCAACATCCCATTGCTTTTCAAATTCTATATTTACCTTGATCAAGGAATCTTGATGAGTTCTTCCCAACTTTTGCTTAATCGATTTGCATCTTTCTAATAGTAGTACCCTATCCACCAGGCATATCTATATAATCTCGGAGTAATGCAATCAAATCTTCTCACTTTAGGAGTGATCACAATCCTTATCCTTAGTTTTTTCTTATAATTTTTCATTACCCACATCTATTGTTTCAAATTCCTCTCTAGCGGGTTTCCAAGCTTGTTCATAATGTCCTATTAATTTTGTGAATTCCCTAATGTTATTTTCATCCAATTCTTCCTCTTCTATAGCTACTATGTATTCTTTAAAATCCGGCCATTCATTCTCAGTGTAAAGTGTAGATGTTGTTATGGAAGATCCACTTTGAAAATGGAAAGTGATGTGTAAAAAACACCAAGATGAACTTTTGAAAATGCATGATCTCATAAAAGGGAAAAAGTTGTCTAAAAAAAATTTGCTCGAGCAAACTAATTAGGTGCGCAACATTATTCCAAATTCCTTCAAGCTCTTTTTGGTACTAAGTTCCTAGGTGTGACTTACTTTATTTTTTTATCCTTTTCCTTAGTCAAGTTTGTGGATTCTAGAAGAGGGACCTACATTTCTAGGTCTACAGATACGTGCATAGATGTATAAGAAAATGCATGATACGATGCATGATTGTGATAAGAATGCTTTCTATATTGGATATGGACGCAGCCTTCTTGTGAACGAATAATAGCCATCACCTTATAAACATAGGTTCTCTTGTCACATTGCTAGGAGTACTACCTTTCAAGTCATTTGCTTGAATCATAGTCACCAAGAGACAGATTTTGCATAAGAAGATTGGTCAACGCCCTTTTCATTAATGCTTGATAAGTTTATTACATTTAGAAATACCATATTTTAATCCCTTTCCTTAACAAACTCTCTGACCAAAGGTAAAAAGGCAAAGCCGCGGTTCTCAATCTTTCCTTAACAAATTTTTCTTGGTAATATTCTGCACTTCCTTGGCAATCGTTAAAGTCAATCTCCATTGCTTCAAGTTCAGAGCAACTTTGCATCCAATCCAAACTCATCCTTCCTAGCTCCTTCTCACTTTCTTCCCTAGTAATCTTCTCCTCACCTAGCTTTAACTCAAGCTTTGTTATTCGCGCATCTCTAAATTGTATTTGCTCATCTAGAAATGCTCTCCTTTTATCTTCTTTTAACATCCTTTCTTTCAACATTGTCTTGTCTTTTCTGCTTTAGCTCAACTCTATTCGAAGTTTTTCCACTTGCCTTCTTAACTCCTTTTCATTATTGACCCTTTTGCTCTTAATAGGCTTTTCTATAGTTTGGGGAGATTTGGCCTCTACACAAGGCATGGCTGAAGTAGTTAAGTCTCTCCATCTTGCATATCCTTCACTTGCACTTGGATCCTTTAAACCTTCTATCTCAACCAAAACCAGATACCTCCAATCTTGTTAGATGATCTCCAAAACTTCTTGTGCAATGGGATCTTTGAACAAACCAAAGAATTGAGCAATTCCTATAGTCCTTGGAATAAACTGCATGCCCCCAAGTTGCCTTACCATTAGGGCAGGAGCATAACTCACATAACCTGTAATCCCTACCAATGGCACCCAACGTCTTTGTCCACAACTCATTAGGACTTCCACTGTCGTTACCCATGAGGCTCTCCACTTAAAATCACTATTAGGCAAACCTTTTTTGTTTCGATATGGCTAACCATCCAGATATACAACAATTACGTGCAGCATCTCATTGCTTCTTTTCCGGTCCTCCTATAATGGTTAAGTGTCAAGATGGTTTTGGTTAAAATCAGCCACTGGATTGATTTGTGTAATCTCATACTCTACATAAGCAGTAGTGACCTCCAAACTCACTACACCCATCTGGCTTGGGAGCAATACAAGGCCAAAAATGCCTAAGGCAATCAATCTCTTTTTTTCTAATCCTGACTTCTTTTCTAGTTCAATTTCTAGCATCCTCCATTTTAGATCGGTTGCATTCTTTTCCAAAAACTTTTCTAAGTTGGCGATTCTGAGTAGTTTTGACAGTTCGGGGATGATCTTGCCAGATCTCAAAGGAAAATAAATCATATACAGATTGTTTGGAAACTCAGTCAACATTTCATATTCCTCCATAGTGGGACATAGGTATATGCTTCTAAAAGAAAAAACACCGGTAGTCTGGATCCAAAAATGAACTAAGGCTCGCACAACTGGGCTTAAAACTTCTACCCTTGCAATTTCCACCAAACATCCGTATTTCCTAAAAAATGCATCCTTATCCACATTTTGAAAGCGAGTCGTTAACTTGTTCACCTCATTCATAATGCAATTTAGGTTCTTGATTGGTGACAGTTTCTTAGCATCGCTTCTAAGGCAGTCTCCTTTAGTCAATTGTGACAATTCAAAATTTTTCCATATTCTATGATGGAAAATTTAGCAATGGTGGCCATTTCGTTCACAAGTCCTGGTCTTCAAAATGCCTTGGGGTTAGACTTGTTTTGATGCAAAAGATATTATGGAGCATACACCCTAAAGATAGGTTATAGTTCCTTTACGTGAGACATGGGGTAGGTTTACTACTTGGTCTCTAAAAAAGGGTCTCCTGTTGTCCCAGTGATCGCCCTCGTAAAGGCAGTATGGGGGTTCAGCAGATGGTGGGATGGCACGTGTACCAATCACTATCAGTCTAAACACTCAGCAAAGAGTTGGGGTTTACACAAACTTAAATCTTGACTCAAGTCATAACGCAAGCTGCTAGTTCCCCACTTAACTTAAAGTTTAATGTGTGTGCTCTCCAAAAAGAGAATAATAATAAAGTGATGAATGACTACATCATGTATGACAGAATGTAAAGATGCATGCTAAAGCTTTTAAACAAATTATCATTCATAGTAAAAAAAAACAACACATAGCATAATAACAAAAACAATTACCAAGCTTAGTCCAAGGGTCCCTAGTGGAGTCGCCATCCTGTCGCACCCTCGTGGCGGAGCGCGGCGTCGCGGCGACTTTCGATTGAATTTCAGGGTCTTTTGTTTTATTGTGAATAAGGGAGTCGCCACCTAGTATTTTGGTCACTAGGAACCCTAACTGGTCTTTCAGAGATTCTAAGGCAAGGGACTGGTTGCCTAAAGGGAAGGTATTAGCACCCCTAGTACGCCCTACCTAAGGTAAGCTGCTTGGTGTTTGGTTTGCTCTATAATTGCTATGGTGTTGGTGTTTTCTAATCCCATTAGTTTTCCTATGTTTGATTCAAATAAAATTTAATAGGATAGAAATCCAAGGAGATTCCATGTGCTTTGAAAGCTCATTTTTCCCTTAGTGTTTCAAGAGTTTGCAACTCGTAAATTGCAAGGAGGGACAAAAAATTTAGAAATCTAGGGCGCTAAAAAAAACCTATATTTTTTAGTATTTTATACTCTCACGGCTCGTAAACCGTGGAGCAAAAACAAATAAATTGAAATGTCCTCGATTATAATCAAGGCTTTTTTCAAGGATATGTGCGGATTTATTACTCCCAATAATATTTTGGATATTTGTCCTTTAAGGATTTCTTTATCCAAACATTAGCGGTGAATAATAGATGAATTCCCCCAAAAATAAGATGTTTATAGTTTTTGGAATATTGGCCAATACCCTTTGGAGTTTTACAAACATGTTGTAAAATCCAGAAATGCAAGAAAACAAATTTTTTGATGTTTAAGAAATCCATGCAAAAACACATTTTTAAAACTTCCAATATTTTTTGTATATAAAAAAACATTCAAAAAATGTTAGGGTATTGGTCGTATGCAACACACAAGAAAACCTTTTTTTTTTCTATACATGTATATTTGTCACATTGCGTCGAAAACAAGGTATTCTAAATGCGAGATTTTTATTTTTTACAATACAAAAGAAAAACCAGACCTTAAAATAAATATGACAGAAAATCATAAATCTCCTTTTCTTTTGAAACGGTCTCAAAAACGTGCTATCAAAATGTGCTCTCTTTTTCATAGATTTCTATTTTTTACAACACAAAAATAAAATAAAAATAAAAATACACATTGCCCGGTTACTGTTCAAGTGAATTAAATTTCACTTGAACAGTAACAAATGCAACTTAGAATGCATGCAGAAGCTGGGAATAAAAGACAGCTTACCTGGTCTGCTGGCGATGCCATTTTTTTCAGTCCTCCGTTGCCTGTGTTCGTTTGGGCATTCTCCTGTGTTGCTTGCCTCTTTCTCCTTTCTTCTCCCTGTTTTCTTCTCTTCTCTTTCCCTTCTTCTCTGTTCTGCTTTCCTTTTCTTGAACGCTGGCGCTGAGACGGACGAAGATGACAGGTGCTGAAGCTTCTGCGCTCAGCCACTGCTTGCTGCTTCTCGGGACAGCGAAACAGATAGGCCACGCCGGTTTTGGTCTCTGTTCGTTTTCTCTCCTTCTGCTGATGCTTTCTCGAGATGACTGTCATAATCCAATTTTTGACCATTTTTATTTTTATTATTATTTATTGAAAAGGATAAAAAATTTTGATGAAAAAATAATAATGATGATGAAAAAACAAGTAAAATGAAATAAATGAAGAATGAATTAGATTTTGGGTTAAGGGCAATATGATTGGAAGTTTTGGGGTTTAATTAAGCTTGAAATTAATTTAATTAATCCAATTAAAGGTTTAATTGGAGAATTGATAAATTTTTAGACTTAATTAAGCTTGAAATTAATTTAATTCATCCAATCAAGGATTTAATTGGAGAATTGATAAGTTTTGAGACTTAATTAAGCTTGGAATTAATTTAATTATTCCAATCAGGGGCTTAATTGAAGAATTGATAAGTTTTAGACTTAATTGGACTTTGGATTTAATTAAATTAATGAAATCAGGGACTTAATTGAAGAAATATTAAACGTTTGGAGTTTAATTGGGGCAAAATTACATCAGGTTAAAGTCCACGGATTGTTTTGTAAAAAGCGCTGAAATGCAGGGGTCCAATTAAAGTATATCCAAGGGCTTGATTACAAAAATTTCAAAAAAAAAAAAACTTCTAGGACCAAATCATAAATAGCAGTTGAATGGGAAAACGTTGCCGTTTCTTGGACAAAACTGTTCACTGTCTTCTTCCTCCGTTTCATCGGTTTCCAGCCAACGTTTAAGCTTCATCATTGAAGGCGCTTAAAAGGTCGGTTACAAAGCGTTAAGGAGGCCGGCCGTTACCACTGATTTTGGCCTTATAAAAGGAGAGGGAATCGCAGCCAACGGGGGGGATTGAACGAAGAATAAACCCAGAAAAGGGAGGAAGAAATCACAGAGAAAAATACCCAGGAGAGAGCAAATAACAGAGGAAAAACCCAGCATAAACAGGGGAACAAAAACGGGAACAAGGACTCAAGCAAAATCCAGAAAAGGCCTCAGCAACACAGGGACATGAATTAGCCTTGCTATTGTCTTCGTTCCTGCACATAAAAGGAACAATCCAGAAATCAGTCAAAATAAATCCAGCCAGCATCCCCATCGTCTTCATCCCTTCATCTCAAAGAACCGGGATAAGAGGCGCAAAACCGAAGACATCAAGAAACACACGGAGAAGAACGAAGCAGAGGCTGAGACGTAGAAGGCTGGGAGCTAATAAAGAAAAAAACAGAGAGCCCAGGCAAGGAGGAAGAAAACAACGACAAGCACACAGACGAAGAAGGAAATAAAGAAAGCAAGAACCAGAGGAGTAGACGGAAACAGAAACAGAGGAAGAACTGAAAATAATCGAGGAAGAGACCAAGAACCACAGAAAAATGGAAGACGAACCGTGACCAGAAACCAGTGTCACTGCTGCCTTCGGTTTTGCCAGCGCCAGGTAAGTAGCGTTTTCCTTCCTTGCATTTTAATTACATGTTCCTGTAGGTAAAAACAGAAATAATGGCCAGCCGGGTCAAGGCTTGACCCGGCTAGGCCTGCTGGGTCCAGCCCAGCCATGTGGGCTGAGCTGGGCCCAGCCCAAAAAAAATAATAAAAAAAAATTAAAAAAATTTAAAAAAACAGAAAGATAAAAAAATAAAAAATAAATAAAAAATGTGTATGCATGAATAAAAATAATGTAAATTTATTGGTTTATTCACTGACGCTAGAGTCAGGAATAAAAATACCAGTTTAAATTTATATTATTTTTATTCGTTGTATTTTTATTTTATTTAGCTAAAAAATAAAAAATATGTGCATGGCGTAAAAAATAAATTTATTTTTATTTATTCACTAGCGCTAGAGTAGGGAATAAAAAACATTAATCTAACTTTTTCGTAGCTACGAATTTTTACCAACGCCAGAGTTGGAATTATTCGAGCTCGAATATTCACTGGCGCCAGAGTCAGGAATATTTAAACAAATCATCACAGCATAAACTAATAAACATTTAGCAATTTAAGACAAAACCAGCAATGCAGTTTTGCCTTAGGCAGAAACGTTTTAAGGGGTGATAATATCTTCCCTTTTACGTAACCAATCCCGAACCATAGAATCTCTGTTGACCAGTTAGGGTTCCTAGTGACCATAATACTAGGTGGCGACTCCTCAAACGAGACATTTTTTCTAAAAGAACCGGATGCCAGAATCTGTTCTTTTTCCATAATAATTCAAGATGATTATTATTTTTTAGGGCCGCCGCGATGTCGGGTGCGACAGAATGGCGACTCCACTGGGGACTTAGGATTAAGCTTTGTCTTTTTGTCTTATTATTGCTTTTTTTTATTTATTTGTTTTTTGTTGTGTTTATTTGTTTATTTTTCCTGCATTTACTGCTTTAGCATGCATCCTTGTTTATGTTGCCATGCATCACTTTGAGAGCACACACTTTGCAACCTAGGATAAATGGGAAAGTAACGGTACCCCAATGGCTTTAGCTTGGGTAAGACTCGTGAAACCATCCAACTCTCGCTTGATTGTTTACTTGGAAGTGGTGGATATGCCAAACTGATATTACTCAGGGCCTCTATCTTCACACTACTTGTAAGCCTCATATCGACCTTTCATGGACGATCACTGAGCATGCGAGAGACCCTTTGAAACTAGATAATGATCAACCCTTTGATGCACTCAATAATTAGGATCTTTCTATTAGGTTGTCACCCCGTGAAGGGCAAGTACGCATTTCATACGTATTTTTTTTATTGCTTTAGCATTTTTGCATAATTGCATGATTTACATTTAGCAGGTTGAAGTATAGGTCCCCATTGAAACTCATTTATAACACTCGTTCGAGAAAAAGACAAATGGAAAACAAAGAAAGAGCCCAGTTGGAAGCCCAACATCAAAAGGAGGTGGACAATCTTAAGGAAGAAGTCGCAAGGCTTACTAGTCTACTCGAGCAGGCCTTGAGGGATAAGTCCGGAAAAGCAACACTCATAGCTCAACCTGAAGATATGAATGTAACTCATTTTGATCCACAGAATCTGGAGGCAAATAGGGTGTCATCTGAATTTCAACAAGCTATGCATTTCCATCCAGCATACCCCATGAAAATGCCATTTACCATTGATTTCACCGAGAAAGAATCTCAAAAGGGCAAGATGGTGAAAGAAGAGGATTTGGAAAAATGGACCGCCCTAGAAGAAAGGATAAGGGTAGTTGAGGGAAACCATTTGTGTGACTTGGTAAAAGCTGTTAATATGTGTTTGGTACCTAACATAATCATTCCTAAGAAGTTTAGGGTGCCAGAATTTGTCAAATATACGGGAACTCAATGCCCTATAACTCATCTCAAAGTATACTGCAACAAAATGGCTGAGGTGGTTGATAATGAAAAATTGCTGATTCATTTCTTTCAAGACAGTTTGAGTGACGTTGCCCTCACTTGGTATATGCGGTTGGACAATACCAAGGTTAAAAAATGGAAGGACTTAGTTGATGCCTTCATGAGGCAATATAAGTTCAATATAGACGTGGGCCCTGATCGTTTAAGCTTGCAAACTATGGAGAAGAACAACAAGGAGTCCATAAGAGAATACGCCAGGAGATAGAGTGAGGTAGCTGCACAAGTTAATCCTCCCATATTGGAAAAGGAGATGATCAGTTTATTTTCCAATACATTTAAAGCTCCGTACTTTGAATACTTGGTTAGAAGCTTTGCACAACATTTCACTGACCTGGTTATTATAGCTGAGAGGATTGAACAAGCCATTGGGTTAGGTAAGATTGCTAACCCGACTAAGAAGAACGGTTTCATTGAAGGTGGTTGCCCAGACACTTATCGTTCCTATAGCTAATTCCTTCACACCGACTCCCAGAAATCAACTATTTTGAAAATAAAGCTATGGTGATAGTAGGTCGAGAATGGTCTGCATGCGACTGCAATTAAGTGTCTAAAAGATGCCTTTGTCAAGGAGAATGAATGATTCCAAAAATTCCAATGAAGGATCACTAAATGTTTAGCCCCGTTTGTGTTATCATGCCAGTACTCATGTTGACATAAGTTCTTTGTTGTTAAACTGCTTTTCCAAAGTTTCAATGAAATAATGAGTTTCTCGTTCAATCGTGTTTGCGACCAAGCATTATTCATCTTCTTAAGAGAGTTTTCTTATAAGAGCTCACGAACACACCTTTGAAGCCTCGCATGATCTAATAGATGCAATTCATCTCTTGTACCTAAATCCATTTCCCTATTGGAGTTCTGAAAAATTGATCTGGTATTTTGATTTCAAAAAAATAATTTGATGTTCTTTTAAAAATGATATTTTTAACATTCTACTTATAGAATGACAATTGAATCAAGCAACTCCATCATTGAGGTGACTAAAATAGAAACCAAAAAAAAAAAAAAAAAAGAAAAAAAAAAAAAAAAAAAAAGAAAAAAAAGAAATGAATAAACACCCTTTACCCTATGACTCTTGAATCATGTGTTTTAAATGTATGAATAATGGTATGTAGTGAACTCTTTACCCATGACTCATGAAATGCATCTTTGCAAAGACCAAACCATCATACTAGATGAGGTCAAAGTTTATTGATCTTAACTGCTTGCGCTTGAAATGAGGAAAGGCCATCTTTGTTATTCCTTTCACATTCTGAAATAAGTACATCCCTTGCGATCCCTTTTTGAGCCTGAATAATTTTTCTTTCATAAAAAATCCCGACTAGGATCACACCCTACACTGGGGGGCAAGAAAAAAATTTCAATGAGAAAAGAGAAAAAGCCGTGAGACAGCCAAAAAGGCGTAAGAGCTCAAGAAACTCAAATGTTAGGGGGCATGCCCAAATCACTAGAAAAAGTGACATCAAAGATAAAATGAGTATGCCCTAGCAAAGCAATAAAAAAGAAGAAGCAGCAAATCAAAGAAGTGCGGCAAAAGAAAATAGGAATGACGTCAAGAGTCAAACTGTTGATAGTGATCCTTAGTCTTTGAAACCTTGAAACACTCTTTGAGCCTTATGAATCATTTTCTTTCATAGCCAGAAACCACAGCCCATGTTACGTGCCTGTAAAAGTCCTTTCTAATCAAGCAAGCGAGCAACCTAGAACAATAAACAATGCTCTCGAAATGCAAAGAATACTTTTTCACAAGATTCATGACATCAAGAATAAACTACTCATTATTATTCATGCTGATAAAAATGAATGATTAAAAAAAGAGACAAATTTTTCTCATATAAAACCTCGAGCTTTTTCTCGAGCCCTTCACTTTGAAACAAAAGGTCATCTCATGACGTATTTTTCACTGAAGATCTCATTGCCAAACACAAGAGCAAATAACCTCTTTTTCCAAGAAAGAAAATAGCCAAGGAGTTGCAAGATTTCAAAAGCAAATTGTTTTAGATTCACATCGAAATAATTTTTGTTTTCAAAATGCAAGATCAAGATTTCAAGATTCATTCTAGACCCATATTCCTTCACCAAAATGAACAAAAAGAGAAATGAGAGAATGGTCTTTTAAAACCATTATTTGTCTAAGTTGCTGACAAAGCACGTTTGGGGGCAATAACCAGTACAAGGGGGCAACATTGTATTTTCTCTTCTAGAAAAAGAGAGGAATATCTCCTACAACAAGACAAGGGGGCATTTTGGTTTACGAAAGACAATCTGATCCTTTCAGCAAGTGACACCTAGTGTTTTTATCAGTGGAACGAGGGGCAATGAATAAGTCCTCTCAAATTATTTGACGAGTTAGAAATCTTTAGCAAATAAGTGGGTTGCGATGGGCACCACAAAGGCTGATTGTGCAAACAAATCTGGAAAAAGACTTATATGGGCTAACTTAAGTGGGCTAGAAAGCCAAGCGACAAAGATGACCCAAATCAGAGGTAGCAAGTCCTCATCAGTCAAGCAACAAGAAGACTAAGAAGAAATGGGGGGCTATATTTCAAAACAGGTAAAGATGCATGCATATCATCTAAACTTTGAGACATTAAACAATGAGTTTTGCAAATTTCATATGAGAAAATCCCAATGGAATCCATCAAGTGGAAGGCCAACTTGAAATGGTCAAAGATCAAAATTGTTGTTGAATGCTTTTCATTTTTTAGAATTTTTCAACATGGAAAGGCCGCCCATAAGAAATAGGCCATCTGAAAAATCTTTGTGCTTTTCTTCCTCTTCAAGTGCCTTTGAGCACCCGTTTTCCTTTTCAAATGCCTTTGAGCATTCACCTTCCTTCTCGAGCGCCTTTGAGCCCTCACTTTCTTCTTCAAGTGCCTTTGATCACTCGTTTTCTCCTTCGAGTGCCTTTCAGCACTCGCCTTCTTTTTCGAGCACCTCTGAGCCCTCGCTTTCCTCTTCGAGTGCCTTTGAGCACTCGCTTTCCTCTTCGAGCGCCTTTGAGCCCTTGCTTTTCTGTGCGAGTGCCTCTGAGCCCTTGCCTTCCTTTTTGAGCGCCTCTGAGCCCTCGCTTTCCTCTTCGAGTGCCTTTGAGCCCTCACTTTTCTGTTCGAGCGCCTTTGAGCACTCGCTTGCCTCTTCAAATGCCTCTGAGCACTCGCTTCCTCAAGTGCCTTTGAGCACTAGTGCCTCTGAGCACTCGTTTTCCCCTTCAAGTGCCTCTGAGCACTCGTTTTACCCTTCAAGTGCCTCTGAGCACTCGCTTTCCCTTCAAGTGCCTCTGAGCACTCGTTTTTCCCTTCAAGTGCCTTTGAGCACCAGTGCCTCTAAGCACTCGATTCCTCTTCAAGCACCTTTGAGCACCAGTGCCTCTGAGCACTCGCTTTTCCCTTCAATCGCCTTTGAGCACCAGTGCCTCTGAGCACTCGATTCCCCTTCAAGTGCCTTTGAGCACCAGTGCCTCTGAGCACTCGCTTCCCCTTCAAGTGCCTTTGAGCACCAGTGCCTCTGAGCACTCGCTTTTCCCTTTCAGGTGCCTTTGAGCACCAGTGCCTCTGAGCACTCACTTCCCTTTAAAGTGCCTTTGAGCACCAGTGCCTCTTAGCACTCACTTTTCCCTTCAAGTGCCTTTGAGCACCAGTGCCTCTGAGCACTCCCTTTCCACTTCAAGTGCCTTTGAGCACTCACCTTCCTCCTCGAGTGCCTTTGAGCACTCGCTTTCCTTTTTCGAGCGCCTTTGAGCACTCGCTTTTTTCTTAAAGTGCCTTTGAGCACTCGCTTTTCTTCTTGGAGCGCCTTTGAGCACTCGCTTTCCTCTTCGAGCGCCTTGGAGCCCTCACATTCTTTTGAGTGCACCTTCGAGCCCTCATTTTCTTTTTTTTTACTTGGGTAGGTCACCCATCATAATGAGACCACTTCAAAAAAAAAAAAAACAAAAAAAAACAAAAAAAAAAGTGGGTCATCTTCCAAATGACTTGTTTCTTGTTTTCTACATCTCTCTCTAAAGGTCGTGTGTCAATCTACTGTTTTTAAGTTTCCAAAAAACAAAAAAAAAAAAAAGGAAAAAAAATGGTTCTTTCTCTATCTACTTTTCTTTATAAATTTACTACACAAAGATAAAAGAAAATGAAATTTTCCAATATCTTTGCATAGTAAATATTATAAAGAGGGGGCAACTGTCATAACCCAATTTTTGACCATTTTTATTTTTATTATTATTTATTGAAAAGGATAAAAAATTTTGATGAAAAAATAATAATGATGATGAAAAAACAAGTAAAATGAAATAAATGAAGAATGAATTAGATTTTGGGTTAAGGGCAATATGATTGGAAGTTTTGGGGTTTAATTAAGCTTGAAATTAATTTAATTAATCCAATTAAAGGTTTAATTGGAGAATTGATAAATTTTTTAGACTTAATTAAGCTTGAAATTAATTTAATTCATCCAATCAAGGATTTAATTGGAGAATTGATAAGTTTTGAGACTTAATTAAGCTTGGAATTAATTTAATTATTCCAATCAGGGGCTTAATTGAAGAATTGATAAGTTTTAGACTTAATTGGACTTTGGATTTAATTAAATTAATGAAATCAGGGACTTAATTGAAGAAATATTAAACGTTTGGAGTTTAATTGGGGCAAAATTACATCAGGTTAAAGTCCACGGATTGTTTTGTAAAAAGCGCTGAAATGCAGGGGTCCAATTAAAGTATATCCAAGGGCTTGATTACAAAAATTTCAAAAAAAAAAAACTTCAAGGACCAAATCATAAATAGCAGTTGAATGGGAAAACGTTGCCGTTTCTTGGACAAAACTGTTCACTGTCTTCTTCCTCCGTTTCATCGGTTTCCAGCCAATGTTTAAGCTTCATCATTGAAGGCGCTTAAAAGGTCGGTTACAAAGCGTTAAGGAGGCCGGCCGTTACCACTGATTTTGGCCTTATAAAAGGAGAGGGAATCGCAGCCAACGGGGGGGATTGAACGAAGAATAAACCCAGAAAAGGGAGGAAGAAATCACAGAAAAAAATACCCAGGAGAGAGCAAATAACAGAGGAAAAACCCAGCATAAACAGGGGAACAAAAACGGGAACAAGGACTCAAGCAAAATCCAGAAAAGGCCTCAGCAACACAGGGACATGAATTAGCCTTGCTATTGTCTTCGTTCCTGCACATAAAAGGAACAATCCAGAAATCAGTCAAAATAAATCCAGCCAGCATCCCCATCGTCTTCATCCCTTCATCTCAAAGAACCGGGATAAGAGGCGCAAAACCGAAGACATCAAGAAACACACGGAGAAGAATGAAGCAGAGGCTGAGACGTAGAAGGCTGGGAGCTAATAAAGAAAAAAACAGAGAGCCCAGGCAAGGAGGAAGAAAACAACGACAAGCACACAGACGAAGAAGGAAATAAAGAAAGCAAGAACCAGAGGAGTAGACGGAAACAGAAACAGAGGAAGAACTGAAAATAATCGAGGAAGAGACCAAGAACCACAGAAAAATGGAAGACGAACCGTGACCAGAACCAGTGTCACTGCTGCCTTCGGTTTTGCCAGCGCCAGGTAAGTAGCGTTTTCCTTCCTTGCATTTTAATTACATGTTCCTGTAGGTAAAAACAGAAATAATGGCCAGCCGGGTCAAGGCTTGACCCGGCTAGGCCTGCTGGGTCCAGCCCAGCCATGTGGGCTGAGCTGGGCCCAGCCCAAAAAAATAAAAAAAAAAAATTTAAAAATTTAAAAAAACAGAAAGATAAAAAAATAAAAAATGTGTATGCATGAATAAAAATAATGTAAATTTATTGGTTTATTCACTGACGCTAGAGTCAGGAATAAAAATACCAGTTTAAATTTATATTATTTTTATTCGTTGTATTTTTATTTTATTTAGCTAAAAAATAAAAAATATGTGCATGCGTAAAAAATAAATTTATTTTTATTTATTCACTAGCGCTAGAGTAGGGAATAAAAAACATTAATCTAACTTTTTCGTAGCTACGAATTTTTACCAACGCCAGAGTTGGAATTATTCGAGCTCGAATATTCACTGGCGCCAGAGTCAGGAATATTTAAACAAATCATCACAGCATAAACTAATAAACATTTAGCAATTTAAGACAAAACCAGCAATGCAGTTTGCCTTAGGCAGAACGTTTAAGGGGTGATAATATCTTCCCTTTTACGTAACCAATCCCGAACCATAGAATCTCTGTTGACCAGTTAGGGTTCCTAGTGACCATAATACTAGGTGGCGACTCCTCAAACGAGACATTTTTTCTAAAAGAACCGGATGCCAGAATCTGTTCTTTTTCCATAATAATTCAAGATGATTATTATTTTTTAGGGCCGCCGCGATGTCGGGTGCGACAATGACGAAGATGATGAAGAAGATGATGGCGAAGAAGGCGTGTTGTGCTGGTGGAGTTGTCGCTCTTGCCTCTGTGTTTTTCCTTGCTTTCGACAGTATCCTTCTTATGGCTTTCTCTGCCCTGCCTCTCTCTCTGTTTTCTTTTTTTTTTCCTCCGTTTTTTTTTTTTTTTTTTTGCTAGGTCAGTAGAGGGTTTATATAGCCTAATCACATCTCTTTATTAGAAAAGATTCAATGCATTAATCTTGGATACAAATCCCAGCTGATTTGCAGCCAAATAATGCCAATGAGGAAACTACAATATTCTCATTTATTACGTGTTGATTCTAGTGATTTCTTTCCAACATTAACTCATCATCCCAACCATCTATGTTAGGGATAAATCCCAGCCATTAGATGATGGTGAGGTTCTTCTCTTCATGGTGTTTTGCAGCTGTCAAAGGCTGCTGTCTCCTATGAATTATAGCTACACAAAAACGTGATTTTCCTCATTTGGTGTGGTAGAAATCTCATCATTTATGATGATCTAGCTCCCTCTCTAGATTCAAATATCCTTCTTCAATTAAAATCCTCATTTTAGCACTTTTCAAATCAGTCCTTGGTCCAAAAAAATCCTTCAAATCAGTCCCGCGAACTTAGGCTATATCCTTCCCGCAGCAGAATTTTCTGCCTTCACGTTAGATATTCAAATGGAAATATCTTGAGCTTCTGATATCGAAATCAAGTGATTCAAAAACCCAAATTCATCTACGCGTCTAGGACTACAACTTTGATGAAGGAGTCAAAGTGAGAAAAAATCATTTTATAGAACAGAAACTGGCATTAATCTAGTTGGTCAAAAGGGATCTCCAGGTCTAACTCAAAAACTGACGAATGCCGAGCATCCTAATATGACTGAAAGTATGAACTAAGAACAAAAATCACAAAAACTAGGCCAAAAATAGAGTTTTTTTAGTGCAGACTCAGGTCAATATCCTTCTCGCGGCAGAATTCTCGGCCTTCACGTTAGATATTCAAACTGGAATACCTTAAGCTTCTGGTATCGAAATCAAGCGATCCAAAAGCCCAAATTTATCTATGCATCTAGGACTACAACTTTGATGAAGGAGTCGAAGTGAAATAAAATCATTTTATAGAACAAAATCTGGCAGTAATCTAGTTGGTCAAAAAGGTTCTTGATCTGACAATGCTGAGCATCCAAATCTGACTAAGAATCTGCTCTAAGAACAATGATCTCTAGGACTTAATAAAGGTGTACGTCAATTTTTCAACATGTAATAAGTGACAGAATATACCTAGGATGGTCATATATCGTACGAAACCGAGTCAAAATCAGAGCCTAAGTTGGAACAAAAAATTGTGACAACAGCAGAACCATTTTTTAGTGCAAATTCTGAAGGATTTATTCATCCTTAAAAACAAGATAATGAAGGAATGAATTTAGCATTCTGAAGACTCCTGATCAACCTAAGAAAACCTGATGATTTTGGTAGTAAAGGGGAAGGCTAAAAAAAAGAGCAGAAAATAGCTCACACTAGTTTTTTTGGAAAAAAAATATTTCTTATGTGTTTTTGTCAATCTTCTGGCGAACATGAGCTAAACTCCTACACTCTATTCAAAAGAGGTATACACCGTCTCTAGCACGTGGGGGTCCAAAAATGAGTAACAACACAAGTCATCAACATATAGGCATGCAAATAATATACTGCCATCTGCTTCTTTCTTCACATATATTGAGTGTTCATATGGACAATTTTCAAATCCATTATCTTGAAAATACCTGTCAATTCTGGTATTCCAAGCACGCGGAGCTTGCTTCAAACCGTATAGGGCTTTCTTCAAGTGAGACTAGTATTCTCTTGGTTGTATTTAAGTGAGACTGGTCTGGTGTCTCCATGTATTTGCTGATAAGTTCAACTTCGTAGAGTATATCTGATCTGGTACATGTCAAGTACCTTAAGCTTCCTACTAAGCTTTTGAAGTAAGTTGGATCAACATTTCTAACTTTACTCTTCCTCAATTCTACTCCATTCTCAACTAGAGTTGATACCGGATTGCAGCTTTCCATCTTGACCTTTCAAGAATATCTTTGGCGTAACCGCTTTGGGATACAAAAATCCCTTCTTCTTTCTTCATTACTTCTAAGCCAAGAAAATGTGCCAATGGACCAATGTCTGTCATCTCAAACTCTTGTACCATGCTTTTCTTGAAGTCTTCAAACATGGTAGGATTGTTGTCGGTGAATATCAAGCCATCAACATATAGGCACGCAAATAATATGCTGCCATCTGCTTCTTTCTTCACATATATTACGTGTTCATATGGACATTTTTCAAATCCATTATCTTGAAAATACCTGTCAATTCTGGTATTCCAAGCACGCAGAGCTTGCTTCAAACCGTAGAGGGCTTTCTTCAACTTGTATACTTTGCCTTCATTTTCAACTTCAATGTATCCAAGTGGTTGTTCTACATAGATCTCTTCTTCTAGGAAAACATTCAAAAATGCTGACTTCACATCGAGTTGATAGATCTTCCATCTATGTTGTGCAGCTAGTGAGATCATTAGTCTGATTGTCTCTAGTCGAACTACTGGAGCAAATACTTCTCCATAGTCAATGTCTTCTCTCTGTTTGTAGCCTTTTGCCACTAATCTTGCTTTGTATCTTTGTACTTCTCCTTTTGCATTCTTCTTCATCTTATAGACCCATTTGACACCTATTGCTTTCTTATTTTCTGGTAGATTAGTCAGCTTCCAGGTATCATTTTTCTCAATGGCATGCATTTCTTCATCCATTGCTTTTATCCACTTCTCTTCTGTGATAGCTTCATTGAAGCTAAGTGGGTCACTATCTGCGAAGAAACAAAATAGAGTTGTATCTTCCATGACTTGAGTGGCATCATACAACTCTTCTAGATTTCTCATCCTTCTTGGTCCTTCTGATGAAGATGCTGATGATGGTGTTGATGATGATTCTCTTGTTGATGCTGATGGTGGTGTTGATGATGATTCTCCTGTTGATGTTGATGGTGTGTTTCTCTTGTTAAATACAAGAAATCTGTGTGCCGGACTTTGTGGCTCATCTGCTGGTAACATCGGACCTCCTGCAAGTACTGTTGGTACTTTCACTTCGTCTTTAAAGATCAAATCAATACTGATCCATTTTGCTTCTTCTTGATCACCATTCCACTGCCAAGATTTATCTTCTTCAAATATAACATCTCTACTCATGATCACCTTCTTTGTGATGGGATTATACAGCTTGTATCCCATCCTTTTATTACCATATCCGACAAAGATGCATTTCTTGCTTTTAATTTCGAGTTTGGTCCTTCTTGCATCTGGAATCTTTGCATATGCCACACAACCTGTTGCTACCCAATTTTTGACCCATGTTTTGATAAATTTTTTTTAAAAAATCCAAAATAGAGAAAAACAATGAAAATCAAAAAAATATATTTTTTAATATATTTTCGTCATTTTAGCATTTTCAACGTCGTCTAAAAAAAGAATTTAAAATATTTAAGGGTCTTTCGAACGCATTCGACTTTTCATGCGTCTTTTTTAAAAAAAATCATTGATTTTCCTAATTGAGTCGACGTTTATATTGCTCGTTTTCAAAAAATAAAAAAAGATTAAGAAAAATCAAATTTACAAAAAGAAAGAAATTGAGGGACTAATTTTGAGGCCCAAACAATATTTTGCCTATAAATACTGGACTTCAACACATACTTAAAGGGGGGCAATTTTGAAATATCAGAAGAGAAACACAAAAAACCCTAAACCTAAACTTATCTCTACCCCAAACACAGCCACCCCCCTCCCCTGGTTTTGAACTTTTTTTTCCACACTAGAGTCCCCTCTTCTTCTCCCTCAGTCGGCAACAAACTGACAACCCCCTCTCTTTCAAAACCAAACCGGAGCAGCCACTCCGTTCCCCCAAGCCACCAATCTGCCCTCTCTCACCTGAAAAAACCCAGCGGTCAGACCCTTCCCCTGAAAACCAAACCGCCACCCGAAGTTTTCCCTTCCCCTGGGCCAAAGCAGCTGCCATGCCAACACCCACCGGTTCACAGCTCCTTGACCTCTGCATTTCCCCCCTTGAACCGACAGACCCAGACCGATCTTGCCCGATCTTTCCATCTCCATCAACCAGAAGCCTCCCCCTCAACAGCGTCTTCTTCGCCTTTGATCTCTTCAGCAGAAGCGGCCTTAATTCCAACCGAGCATCGATGGCACGCCCACAAACCTGATCTGTTCGCTCCTCCGCCTCAACATCAACAACGACCCCCTCTCCATCGCAGCTCCACAGCAGCCATCACAGATCGAACCGGCCACCAGCAGTTGCACAACCGCCGACAACCCCTTGGTCATACATCTCATTGCCTGAAAACAGAGAAGAAAGGGGAAACAAAAAGAAAACACTGAGCTGCAGAGAAAACCGAACCCGAGAACGGATCTGGACCAAAAGAAAAACTTAAAATCAACTGTTGTTTATGCGTTGTTTCCCTTGTTGCAGGTGGCGGTGACCTTCACCACCGGCGTGGAAAGATAGAGGGGAAGAAGACATTCAAGATCCCCTGGTTTTTTTTTAGAGTTTTCGGCGGCGATGCATGAGTCTACGCGCTGCAGTGGCTGTGGCGGCGGCGCATGGAGCAGACGCGCCGCCACTGTTCCCGCAGCCAGAAACCTTGCTCAACATTGTTCCGGCTTACAGATGGGCATTCATGTAATTTCAGATGGTTTTGAGGCCCTTATTGTAATTTTAATGTAGTTTTTTTGTTTTGAATTTTTTTTTGTATAAATGTGATGTAAAAGAAAATATAAAAGAAAAGAAAAATAAATAATAAAAAGAAAGTTGTGTGTGTGTTTGTTTTTTTTATTTATGTTATTGAATTATAAAAATAAAAAAGGACAAAAAGAACTATTTGTTTAATTTGAATATGGTTAAATATCTAAGGACAAATAAAATTATGTTATATTTTCCATGAAAGTGTAAGAACATGTTTCTACACATATTCAGGGATTTAATAACTGATTTATTAAAGCCTTAGAATTTAATTAATATTTTAAATTTTCAAATCACATCAGACCGCAAAGCAGCTTACCTTAGGTAGGGTGCGCTAGAGGTGCTAATACCTTCCCTAGCCACAACCAGTCCCTTACCTGTGAATCTCTGATAAGACCAGTACATCCGGTTTCCTAGTAGCCTTTAATAAATTACTAAGTGGTGACTCCTAACGAACCAATTCAAGCAATGCAACAACAAGAAAATTGCTAGCCGATACGCGCGGGATTTTCCGACGTGCGACATAATGGCGACTCCGCCGGGGAAAGGTATTGTTTTGAACTTTATCGGACTAAGCTTTGTGTTTTGATGTGTTTAAGTGTTTTTGTGCTTTGTTTTATTTTATTTATGTTTTATTCATGCATTGTATAAAATTCTCTCATGCATCACATGTTTTAATTTTTGAAAGCACACACAAGCTTTAGGTTAGGTGGGGGACTAACAACTTGCCTTATGACTTGAGTCAAGGTTTAAGTTTGTGTAAACCCCAACTCTTTGTTGAGTGCTTAGACTGGTAAATATTGGTACACGTGCCAACCCATTACCTACTGGGCCCCTATATTGCCTTTACAAGGGTAATCACTAGGACAACAAGAGACCCTTTTTAGAGACCAAGTAGCAAACCTATCCATGTTCACATAATGAATAGAACCTGTCCTTAGGTTGTATATGCTATCGTTATTTGCATAAGGGCAAACCCTTCTTGAAGCATCTTGAACTCAAGACTTGTGGGTGACACAATGGTTGTCACTCCGAAAATTTTCATTGTAGAGTTTGGGCAAAAATCACGATTCTTGTTCCATCATACAAGAGTTAAGGCCATATTGTCACCCCTTGAAGGGCGAGTTCATCATATAGATTACATGTTCATACATTTATCATGCATGTACCGGGTTGAAAGGTAGGTCCCCTGTACAAGCTATGCGGCATATGATTGAAGAAAGATGAGGGAAGTGAAGAAAGGAGTCAGATAGAGGTTCATTATCAGAATAAGGTTGAGAACATCAAAGGTGAAGTAGCTAGACTCAGATCTGCTTGAACAAGTGTTGAGCATCAAATGGAAAGAAAATGTTTGCACAGTCTTCTGTGGGAACACTGCTTATTCACGTCCAATTGAAGCTGTATCTCTCCTTTTCAGTCATGAACAACAACAACAATGCCTTCAGTCATCAACTATTGACAACTATGATTCTTGTCCAGTTGCACTGTTAAGTGTTCATTGCCTCCACATCATCTAATGGAACCAAACGACTACTAGCCTCCTGTACATGGTGCATTAGTTTGCTTTGAAGTTACCCCAATTATGAGCTCAATTCCAGTTCAGCAGCACAAGATGTTGGTCTGAAAAACCATGATTAAACACTGAACTTCTACGTGGTAGAGCTCTCTCCGTAGAGATTTATTTGTGGATCTGCCAATGGGAAATGAAAAAGGGGGATGTATTAATTACATATGCTTTGAAACTTTTTCCCACCAGTGGCACGAGCAAAACATTGTAGTAGGCAAAGGAGTCAGGCCTAGTCTGAGAATATGAGTAGTCATCGAACTTCAACGTGACAGAGCTCTCTCTACAAAAATCTGTTTATGATGCTGCAAGTTAAGAGTGCAAAAGGGGATTTACTAATTGCATATGCTACAAGTATTTCTCTCATCAGTTTCAACACAAAGAAACTGTAGTAGGTTGAAGAGCCAGACTTGGTTTAAAAAACATGAGCAGACATCAAACTTCAACATAGTAGAGATCTCTCGGCAGGAATCTGTTTGTGGATATGCAAATGGGAAATCCAAGAAGGGATGCAGTGGTTTCAGATTGTCCATAATTATTTCCTTCCAATATCGACATTAAAACACAAAAGTGGTTGTTTGCTGCATCGTCAGTGAGGAATCAAAGAGGAAATAGAAGATGTTGTAGATTCATCGGGTTCTCTTCCAATTTGGACAATGTGTGATTCCACACGCTTTTGTTTTTGTGGGCAGCCAGGATTACCTAGATATTGAGAGGTTTCCAACAATCCTAAAACAACAACAACAATATTTGGAAATTGATGGGAAGTTGTGTGGATTGCCAAAAAAAAAAAAAAAAATTTTGAACAAGCTATCAAGATGGGAAAGATTGAAGGTTCTGCCAAGGATTCTAGAACAATGATGAGAGATGAATCCAAAGAAGACTCTGACGGTGGGAAACCTTAATTATGTGGTCTAGCCAAGTGTCGCTGTATCATCGGCTACTAAAATGTCTTTGCCAAAGATAGACGTTCATTTGCCATGCGGTATAATCCATACAATAGATGTGATGTGATGGTGGGGTTCCTCGACCATTTCAATGGAATAGTTGCAAGAATTTCAATTGAACAGTTGCCATATGAGTTTATTTACCAGCATCTGCCAAATTACAGACTTTTACTTGACTTCGACAAATCCCATGCGACCACCATTTTCTAGGTGGTATAATCCATACAAGAGATGTGATGTCATGGTAGGGTCCTCAACCATTTCAATTCAACAGTTGCAAGAATTTCAAGAAGCGAGTCCTGAAGTTGGAGAGCAAGAGACAAGTAGAGTTTGTGAAGGAGGGTGTCATTGGCTATGTTGTCCCCCGAAAATCTTCAGAATGACATGTGATCAAAGGTGCTTGGCAAAACGCAAATATTGCCTGAAGAGCTGATTCAAGAATGGTGATGAAATGTCAATCATATTGTTATGGAATTCTGCATTTTGTTTTGGGATCACATCTCATCCTTTACCGAAACATGTCTTGCTTTTGTCTCTTTGTGGTTTTGAAATCAACAGAGGTTTAGCATTTTATTCCGATGAAATATTTTGATCAAACTCCAACATGCGATAAAGGTTAATCAATCCTGAAGATTAAAAGTGTTTTGATTACAAAAATGACTTGATGCTTGTTAAAATGACATGAGGTGACCAAACAAATTTTGAGCTCACACATAAAATTGAACCACACATCGTATAACTAAGTTTTAGTTGTATGCATAATGACATGTAGTGGATTTGGTAGTTATGGACTCGTGAATCATGATTGTTGCAAGTCCAAATCATTACACTAGATGGGGTCAAAATTTATCAGTTCTAACCGACCTTGCTTGAAATGAGAAAATGTCATCTTTGATATCCCTTCACTTTCTAAAAATTATATCCCTTGTAGTCCCATTTTGAGCTGGATAGAATATTTTTTTCATAAAAACCCTGACTAGGATCACACCCCACATTGGGGGCAAATGAGACATATTTTGAAGGCATTGATATAATTAATGGATAAAGGGGAAGGCTTAGAACAAAAGTCCAATGATTGAGAGAGGGCTAAAAGAAAACACATAAACTGGGGGTGTCGCACGTGTGCGGCGTCGCGGCGAAAATAAACTATTTAGTTCCATTTTCTTATCTACAATGTAAATCTATCTATATCTATGTGGATACAAGAAAATATTGTCTTTTATGGATAGAAAATGGGATGGGAGTCGCCACCTAGTATTTTGGTCACTAGGAACCCTAACTGGTCTCAAAGATCGGGTACGGAGACTGGTTGTGCAAAGGGAAGGTATTAGCACCCCAAATACACCTTACCTAAGGTAAGCTGCATTGTTTTATTGTCTGATAAAATCTAAGGTCTTTTCATGTGTTTCCTAATTGTTAGTCTGTCCATGTTTCAAGAAAAATCCTCCTCGGTGAGGAGGTCTTTATCTTATTTGGGTAAAATCCTAACCGTTCTACGGTCTTTACAAAAATTCTTTTAATATTATGAATACGTTTTACATATAAATCCGTAATCCCAAATACTAAAAGAAAAAAAAAGAATTTTTTAGAATTTTTGAAATATTGGCCTAGTTCTCATGGCTTGAATAAACTGGTTATTAAAGCCAAAATGCATGCTAATACATATATTGTTTTGAAAATTTCCTTTTGTTGTATGAAAATATGATGTTATAATATTTATATATATATATTGGAGAGACTAGGCCGTATTTTAAAACAAAACAATTTTTGAAAAATATTATTATTATTTTTTTTTACATGACGAAAATCGGGTATTTTAATACTGGGTTTGTATCCTTACGGTATAAAAATACAACCCGATATTAATCCACTTTAATAGAAATATGCAGGAAAAATCAACAATATTTTTAGAGACTTTTAGAATTTTTTTGAAAGCAAAAACATTTTTTATTTTGAAAATCTTTGATGTTTTGATGAAAACCGGGTATTTTTTAATACTGGTTTTGTATCTTTACGGTATAAAAATATAAACCAACATTAATCCACTTTAACAAAAATATGCAAGAAAATCCACAATATTTTTTAAAATATTTTTTTTAATTAATTGTTTTATATAATATATATACACACATATATATTAAAATATATTATAATATAAAATATAAAATATAAATATATTAAGTGGGCTGGGCCGGGCCAAATAATTGGGCCAGACTCAGCCCTAAAAGAACGGTTGGGCCGATCTCGGCCCAACCACAAACAAATTCTATGGTCTGGGCCAGGCCCGGCCCCGACGCGCCAGGCTGGGCCAGCATCAGGCTAGCCCAGCAACTTAAAGCCCACGGGGGGTCTGGACCGATCTCGGCCCAGACGTGGTTGGGCCGATCTCGGCCCAACAGTCTACCTTTTGTATTTTATCTGGGCCAGACCCGGCCCAGACATAAATCTGGGCCAGAACAGGTCTGGCCCGTGAAGGAAAAAAAAGGAAAGCGGGGAGGGGAATTATTTTCCCCTCCCATCCTTGCATGCAGAACGAAATCTCGTTCTGCATGCAAGGGGACAACTACAGCTGCAGGGAAGGAAGAATTACCTGGCGTGGAGGAGGCGTTCGCTGGCGGAGCTGCGGTGGCGTGGCCTCCAGGACGGCGGCGCTGCGGCTGTTCCCAAGCGGCGGAGAGAAAAGATTTTCTTCCTCTTCCCCTCTTCTTTTTTCGTTTTCGATATATCTCTCTTTTCCTTCCTTTCTCTTTGTTTTCTGTTTTCTTTTCTTTTTGTTTTCGGTTTATTCCTTTCTCTTTCCCTCTCTCTCGCTGGTTCTCTCTCTCTCTCTTCGGTCTCCCCTTTCTCTCCTCCCCTCGGGTCCTCTCTCTCCTTCGGCCTCTCTCTATTTATAAGGAAAAAAGGAACCGGCGTGCCTTTTGCTAGTGCGCCTTCAATCACGCCAACGGACGGTCGGCCATTGATGCTTTCGGTGGTGGTGGTGGGGGCGAGGAGAGAGACGCGGGAAGTTTTAAAAAGTTTGCGTTTTTTCTTCTGTTGCAGGTTCGGGGGAAAGAAGAAGAGGAACAGTGTCCGTTTCAAAACGGACACCGTTCCGGTCTCCTCTCTTTTTTTTTCTTCTTATATATATATATATATATATATATATATATATATATAATATATATTGAAACGGCGTTGTTTTGGAGAAAAACACGCCGTTTCATTTAAGTTAACCAAACTTCACATCAGTCCTTTATATTCGGTACCCGTCCCTCTTGTTGGCCGCCTTTTTCACTTTGGTCCTTGGCCTCTGATTTATGCAATTGAACCCTCAATTGATTAATAAACTTTCAATTTCTTCAATTAGGCCCCTGAACCGAATAATTGCAGCCCCTCCATTTACGCGCCTCTTCCAATTTGGTCCCTGGTTTCGGATTTTTACAATTACGTCCCTAATTGTCCATTAAACTTCAATATTTATGCAATTAAGCCCCTGATTTGACCCAATAAATTCCTAAAAAATATATTTTGGCCCCAGAACTTAAATTTCTTCTAATTAAAGCCCAAATTGACTTAAAAATCAATTTTTCTTGCACTCAAATCCTCTATAAAATTCAATTAAAAATCTAATTAAGTCCATAAACCTCCAAATTTGGACTTTTTCTCTCAAAAATCCAATTTCTTTATCCACCAGGGCCCTTATCATTCAAGAATATATTGTCAAAAATCCGATCTTTGTATTTTTATACTCTTTGACCAATTTTCTGACCATTTTCTGAGCACTTTTGCCTCCTATTATTTTTTCTAACCGTCTTTGGCTATTTATTTTATTTTTTTATGGGGACCCAAAAAATGGGTTACAACAGATGCCCCCTCTTTATAATGCTTACGGAGCAAAGAGTTTTGCGCAGTAAGTTTATAAAGATAATCCAAACTGAACTCCCAAAACTGATATGGTCGAAGCTTGGTCGATCTGAAACTCTTTCTTTATAGCAATCCTCTTCGGCCTAAAAATTTGGAATCCCATCTGGTGATTCCTTTTTAACAAAAATATGAAGTTTCCATGAGGTCCCAAAAGTCTGGCGAGATCTCGCTCTTAGAGATGATATTGAAATACGAGATCCTTCAACAATGTTAAGAAAGGTCTCTGGCCGATCGACCTAGCCACATAAGTTACAAGAACTTGGAATCCCATTCATCTGGCGGATTCCTTATTAAGTAATATTGAAATAGTCGAGATGAAGGTCTCTCATCTGGCGACCCCTGGGATGAATATCGAAATACGAGAGTCCCACTGAAGGGATCTGGCTTCGATCTCCTTTAATCAACATGGAATTTTCCCCATCTGGCAAAAGGAAGGTTCTGCCATAATAACAAACATGAAATTCTATGATTATTGGTAAATATAGTTCCCATCTAGCAACCTCCGCCAAAAGAAAGTAGTGGAATATACGATTATCCCTTCTGGCTATCTCAAGACAACACTTGGAATCCGCCATCTGGGGCGATTCCTTAAGGATTACCCTACAGGTATGATCCGGTCCCCTTTTGATCTGGCGGACCTCCTTTAACCAATGTGTACAAAATCACGAGATCCCTTCTGGCGATCTCCTTTAACTTGGAATCCCATCTGGCGATTCCTAAATGAAATATAAGGTCCCTTCTGGCGACCTTCTTTTTAACCGATGTTGAAAACACAGATCCCTTCTGGCGATCTCCTTTAACTTACTTGGAATCCCATCTAGCGATTCCTAAATGAAATATGAGGTCCCTTCTGGCGACCTTCTTTTGATGGAATATCGAAAACGAGATTCCCTTTTGGCCGATCTCAAACAACTTGGAATCCCATCTGGTGATTCCTTCTACTCAAATGTGAAACATGGGGTCCCTTCTGGCAACCTCCATTGATGAATAATGAAATACGAGATCCCTTCTGGCGATCTCAAAAAACTTGGAATCCCATCTGGCGATTCCTTAATTACCAAAGCTGATATTGCCGTCATTTCTATCTAGACGGCAGGGTTTCAACAATTTCCTTTTGGTTCTTCTCGTTGTTCCAAAAATCAAAAAACATGATTCTTTACTGGCCATCGAACTCCATGATTCTCTCTTTCTCCAATCTTGCATTAAGGACTCTCCTGTAACAATCCCCAAAAAACAAACATGCAGTGATTTATTATTAGATGCATGCATGCATTCGTACCTGGTTTTGGAAACATTAGGCCCACCATCTTCTTCTAGTTCATGAAGCTCTCTCGTAACCCGAGCTTGCTTTTGAAGTCGCATGTTGGATTCCCTTCTCGTGTTGCCTCCCTTTTTACTTATCAAGTTGCCTTGTTCTCAACATGTACGACTTGCCATTGCTCTTTGTCATGCTTTTGTCAAATGCTTCATATTTTTTTAAAATATACGCGGCTCTCATCCCATTTTGAAAATATGTAAAACTTTTCAATGAATATCTTTTATTGCCCCCAGTGTGGGAGTATGATCCTTAATCTGGGTTTTTTTTATAGAGATAAGAATTAATTCATTCAATGATAAACTTTTTAGTGAGTGATGTGATAACAACAAAAATGCACGGTTAGGATTAATGTAAAAGGAATTGTTTTGTGTGGAGATCAATGCAGAAAGAAGAAGTCAATGGCCGAAACTTTGCTTTATTGATTTAGGAAGCCTACATCAAGCATAACTATTTTGTTTATAGAGTCAAAAGTTCCACTGGAATCACTACCTCGAACTAGGTCTTCTTCCATCCATCGATCAACATTTTCTTAGCCAACTTTAATGCTCCTCCTGAGAAAGGCTGCCTTAGTTACTACATAAGGACCCTCGTAATTTGATTCCGCAATTTGTTGCAGTCTCACGGCTATTTCTGATCATCTTATCCTACGAGGAGTCCTTCTACTACACAGTGTAACGCACAATATTTTCTTCAATAACTAGATCCCTTCTCGAAAACAACCGCCATTTGGTCTAATCCTTTTATCAAATATGTTCCGCTTGGCCATTCGTTTCTGGTAAAGTGGTGACACTGACATTATCCTGCAAGCCCATCCTCTTTTCACTAATCCCCAGGTTCAGTTGCAATGCATGCATCTCGCTCATGTCTTCTACTTTGGCGTGCGAGCTCAGCCCACTCCCGGATTCTTCTAATTCGGAATCCATCAACATCCCTCTCAAATACAGCATCGCAGGCCGGCTTTCACGCACGCAAGCTAAGCGTATTTCACAGCCTCTCTGAAAGCTACATCGCATATCATAGAGCTGCCTCTAATGCCCGCAGCCGTACACAAACTCAGATCCATATGGGGTAGTCCTGGATCGAGTTCTCCGAACTATCAGGAATAACCCAGTGCGATATGCCGACCACTGAAGGGCAAATGGCCAACATCTCATGCCAATCCTTATAGGTGACTACCATCTTCTGTATAATCTTTTTGACATTCTTGTTAGCCAGCTTCCTACCGCACCATTCATCTTTGGTCTATATGGCGAAGAATTGGAATGTTTTTGATTTTCTCCATTTAGTGCAGAGCTCTATTATCATCATGCCGTTGAAGTTCTGGGCATTATCGGATTATAATCTTTTTCTGGTGGGACCATACCACATATCAAATCTCTCTCAATAAATTTCTTCACCACTTTTTGGCGTTCCACATGACGCAAATGACCCGGCTTCTACCCATTTTGTGAAGTAGTCAATAGCCGGCACGAGGATAAAATCTATGACCAAAAATTGCTCGCTTTTTTGGGTTTACAGGTCCCACCCATCACCTCATCAATTCCCACATCGCGAAGGGCCCATGGGAGACGCACTGTTAAGTTAAACAGAGGAGCACAATGGTACTCGGCATATTTAAGAACTCTCCTTCACTGTAAATATTTTGACATTTGGAGATATTTTTCTGACATCACGTCGATACAGTCTTATTACTCAATGTCATCCAAAAATAACCACCCCTTTGGATTTTCGCTTGCCATATCATATGCCGCGCTAGCATGGTCAATGCGGTGGTGTGGAGCAAAATCCCCTCCTGCAAAATGGACCTCTCGTAATGCCATTTCTAGCATCTAACGCTGCTAATCTGCCTCATCCAAATACACCTTAGCAAGGGTTCCACGTCGAGACACGATCTTAAGCTATATAAAATCTCGCTCGCATCTAAATAGAAGTCTATAGCCCAACCTTCTCTGCAAGGTTTTCCTATCTCATTTTAGAAGCTCCGAACACAGTCTGATATTCCTGGATTCCGTCGCCGTATTCCACTTGCTCGTTTGCGACCAGAAGGCATATCGTTCTAATACCAAGGCATTGTCCGTCCACGGATCTCTCCTTCAATCCAAGCAACAGTGAGCTTCGGGTCTTTATTTCCCGTAAGAGATGTCAATGTGTGCCGGTTGTACCCTGAACTTGTGCGCATGTGTCAATTAACAGGTAGAGATCATAGCAGCTAGTGTGGCCAAAGCATCCGCCAAAATGATTCCCCTCTCTTCCTAGATGGGTGAATCTAATTTCTTCAAATTCCTTTGCTAGCGTGGATAGGTATTCCTGATATGGCCTCAACTTTTCCTCTTTGGTCTGCCATTCCCCTTTAACCTGACAGATAATCAACATTGAATCTCCGTATACCTCTAACTTCTTTACTTCTTTCAACTCTAATGCCGCTATTCTTCTAAAACCGAGGATACAATGGCTTCCCTGCATACTCAGCTGTAGTTGTTGGTGCACTCGAAATGTAGTTTTAAACGCGAAATTGGATACTGCTTCTTATCAGGAGAGATTATTACTGCACGGCCCCGTTACCATATACATTCACTGCCCCGTCAAAAAACATTGTCCACCAATCTGTCTTCTCTTCTTCTTTCTCTATTGACAATATATCTTCATCCGGGAAGTCAAAATCCAAAGGTTCCCTCGTAATCTTTCAACAGCATTATCGGCCAGATGGTCCGCGATTGGCACCTTCCTTTCACGGCTTTTCTTGTCATATAACACTATGTCATATTCTGCTAATAAAACTTGCCACCTTGCAATTCGACTTGAGAGAAAGGGGTTGTTACAAATATACCTCAGAGGATCCACTTTTGAAATCAACCAAGTGGTATAAATATAGCATATAATGTCGTTAACCTCTTTGCCGCCTCATACTAACGCACAACAGAGCCTTTCTATCTCAGTGTATCTAGACTCACATTCAGTGAATTTCTTACTTAAGTAATAGATAGCTTTTTCCTTCTTCCGGTTTCATCATGCTGACCCCAATACACATCCCATGGCTGCCTTCAGTTACTGTTAGATATAATACCAAGAGGTTTTCCGGATACACGGAGGAAACCAATAACAGGTGGATTCTGGTAAGTATTGCTTGATTTTATTGAATGCATGCTCCCTCACACTCCTCAATCCAGGTTCAGGATTCGTTTTCCTTAATAGTCCAGGCATATTAGGTTCACATGTCGTTGGTTAGGTTGCACTATAAACGAGCAATTGCTAGTTTAACCTTCCCCAAGAATCCTTCCTTACTTCTTTTTCTCCGTCTTAGGGGATGACATAGCTTGGATGGCCCTACTTATCTGGATTCACCTCATACGCTCAATCACTTACCCACAAATCCCAACAACTTTCCCGATTTAACTACCCGACCACGAACATTTTTGCTGGATTAAGCCCTTAATTCATACTTCCGTCAATCTCTCAAATAACTTCCTCAAAGACCATTACCAACATGATCCTGTCCCTTTATTTCGCAACGTCTTATTGGCCACAGATCAAATATCATCTACATACACTTCAATTTCTTGCTGCACCATGTCGTGGAAAATAGAGTCACATGCTCTTATTGATATGTTGCACCTGCCGTTCTTTCAACCCAAATGGCATGACCTGGTGCAAGGATAGCAGAGTGTCCCCCAAGGTGTGACAAAAGTTGTTTGCGCTTACCTCTAGAGGCCATTTATCTGACGTTGTAATCCCTGAAAAAGCCATCCATTAAAAGCGAATAGAGTGGAACTCGTCGGGGCAGCAGTTATTCCACTAAAACATCTATTGTTGGTAGGGGAAAAATGCATTCCTTAGGGCAGCTTCTATTACAAATTCGAAAATCCACACAAACTCTGATCTATTCCCATTCCTTTTTAGGCACCACAAACAATGTTAGACACCCATTGTGGATATTCTAACTACTTCTAGAAAGCCCGCCGTACCCATTGCTTCTCGAGTTCTTTTCTTTTTATGCCTTTACTTGATCCAGACATCCGGGTGGGCCCTTCTTAGCTTCTGCTTGACTGGCTTACAACCCTCTTCCAACGTATCTTGTGTACTACAATATTTTGCTATCCAAAACCGGCAATATCTTCGTAGGACCAAGCAAAGACATCTGAATATTCTGCCAAAGGGTGATCATCTTTGTCCTCTCTTCAGAAGTAACTATGTACCTATTTTCAATTCTTTCTTGAAGCCTGATTATACCCACATAATGGTTTGAGCTTCCTCGACGCAGCGCTTCCCAAGTCGTTCTTGTTTGTTCACTAGGTCTGTGTGAATCACTAGATTATTGCTTTCATCCCCATTCTTCTTCTTCCATAGCTATCACATGTTCGTTCAAGTTTGGCCATTTATTCTTGTATGCTTAATTTTGTAGGTGATCTGTTGTAGGAGATCCGCTTTCAGGGTTCCTGAAAGGCCGGAAGGTGCCTTGGCTGTAAAATGCATAAAAAACAATTTTGAAAAATGCATGATCTCATCATTTCATTTAAGAAAAGGTGGGCTCAATGACAAAACACAAATCTAGCTGACATCAATGAGCCCTTGATTGCTCAGCTAGAGGAAAATGAAAGCAAACACAAACACTGACAAAAAGCATGTTAAGGCCAAACAAAGTTGGTTTACCATTTGTTTGAAAACCACTTGGCAGCTTCTTGAGTCACCCAGTTGAAAACTTCTCGTCCGGCGCCAACTTACGCACAAAACCCTTCCGGCAGAGACTTCTATCTAGCGTTATTAGACTGACAGTTGTACTGCCGTGCAGCGCTTCATCTTCTTTTCCCGCTACTGCTTTGATGTCATCTCCTTTCTCCCATTTCCTCCAAGGTGTTTATGCTCAATCGCCACGTTCTTGACCCAGGCCTTCAGCCCTTTATCATTGTCGCATCTGTGTATGCCAGCCTTGGAATGATATAGCTAAGGGGAGGGATTTCTAGCTTTTCTTCCTCAGGCTCTCTTCCTTTAATTCTAGCCATCCTCCTTGCCCTTCTCCTACCAGCAGCCCACCGATAATCCCTCTTGATTTAGGTGTGATACCCTAAACCAATCTTTGAGCAGCACTTTTCATCCTTGCCAGATTAACCCTATCTGGTATTCCCAACAATAAGGTTATACTCAAATGCGAGATCCCGCGGTTTCTAAGAAGCAGTAAGACTTGCC